>NC_041749.1:118358827-118580510 GCF_004115215.2 Ornithorhynchus anatinus | reverse complement strand
CAAACTGAACTCCTTATCCTCCCACCCAAACGCTCTCCTCTTCTCGACTTTACCATCACTGTAGACAACACTACCATTCTTCCTGTCTCACAAGCCTGTAACCTTAGTGTTCTTGACTCCTCTCTCTCTCTCTTGCTCTCTCTCTCCCTCATTCAACCCACATATTCAATCTATTACTAAATCCTATTGGTTCAACGTTCACAATATTGCTAAAATCTGTCCTCCCCTCTCCATCCAAACTGCTACCACGCTAATCCAAGTACTTATCCTATCCCAACTTAATTACTGTATCATCTTCCTTTCTGACCTCCTTGCCTCCTATCTCTTCTCACTCTAGTCCATACTTCACTTTGCTGCCCGGATCATTTTTCTACAAAGACGTTTAGTTTGTAATTACCCACTCCTTAGGAAACTCCAGGGGTTGTCCATCCACCTCCGCATCAAACAGAAACTCCTAACCACTGGATTTAAAGCACTCAATCACCTTGCTCCCTCCTACCTCACCTTACTCCTCTTCTATTACAACCTAGCCCACACACTTCTCTCTAATGCCAACCTACTAAATGTACCTTGATCTCGTCTATCTCCCCACCAACCTCTCGCCTATGTCTCCCCACCAACCTCTCGTCTATGTCCTGCCTCTGGTCTGGGATGTTGCCCCTCTTCATATCTGACAGACGATCGCTCTTCCCACCCTCAGAGCCTTATTGAAGGCACATCTCCTCCAAGAAGCCTTTCCTGACTAAGCCCTCATTTCCTTTCTTCCCACTCCCTTCTGTGTTGCTCTGATTTGCTCCGTTTATTCACCCCCACCTCAGCCCCACAGTACTTATGTACATATCTGTAATTTATTTATATTAATGTGCGTCTCCCCTTCTAGACTGTAAGCTCATGGTGGGCAGGGAATGTGTAAGTTATATTGTTATATTGTACTCTCTCAAGCGCTTAGTACAGTGCTCTGCATTCAGTAACTATCAATAAGTATGACTGCTGGATTGATTGATTGACTCTGGCTTTTTACTAATCAGCCACCCCACAGCAATTGGAGAAAATTGGGACAATTGAAAGGAAGCAGTATAGCCTAATGGAAAGAGCACAGGCTTGGGCTCAGGCAGCGGAACTGGGTTCTAATTCCAGCTCTACCACTTGTCTGTCATAGCACATTGGACAAGTCATTTCATTTCTCTGTGCCTCAGGTACCTCATCTGTAAAATGGGGATTAATTCCTTCTTCCTCTGACTTAGGTTGAGCCCCATGTGGGACAGGGACTATGTACAAACTGATCATCTTGTCTCTACCCTAGGGCTTAGTACAGTGCCTGGAACATATTTCATTCCATAAGTACTATTGAAAATAACATTTCATCTGGGGGAAAAAAAAGCATAATTTCTCAAACTTCTGGATTACTTTGATCCAGAGGGAAAACTAAAAGGAACACAGTAGAATGATTCCCTTGGTTTTCCCCTTTCCTCACAGACTCATTGCTTTGCAGATTGCATTTGTTTTCTCCCTTTAAAATATTAACAACTCTGCATGTCCTGGGTGTTTTCAGGTCACCAGGCTCTGTTCCATGCTTCCTTCATCCCCAAGGGAAATAGATGAAAAGGAGCGAACAACAGCCCAATCACTTTGTGCTGTGAGACAACAAAAATGAAAATGATATTTCAAAACACTGTCTCTGGAGGATGGATCCTCACTTTTGCCTGCTACTCTACCTTGTGGCGATATAATTTTCTGCTTAATTGATTAAGCACAAATATTATGAATGTGGGAACTGAGCAAAATTATCATCTCTCCTTCAAATCTGATCTGCCAATCTTTGTCGAAAAGCCTTTTTTTTCCCTTGAAGTGTTTTTGGTTCAAATTCTCAGCAAAGAGATAGATGAATGATGAAAATAATAACAATAATAATACTACAATTGTTATTATTTGCTGAGCACTTACTATATGTCAAGCCCTGTACTAGGAGCTGGGGAGATACAAAATAATCAGGTCAGACAAAGTCCCTGTTCCATATGGAGCTCACAGCCTAAATAGGAGGGAGAACAGGAATTTAATCACCATTTTACAGATGAGGAAACTGAGGCACAGAGAACTTAAGTGACTTGCTCAAAATCACACACCCTGCAAGTGGTAGTGCTGGGATTAGAATCCACGTCCTCTGGCTCCCAGGCCTGTGCTCTTTCCACTAGGCCATCCTGATTCTCAACTCAGATGTTCCATGCCTTGCCTGTGAGGTGTGTCTATACCAGCTGAATGTCCCACTATTGGTATGTAAACTGTGTGATTCTGCTCGACCACTTCAACTGACTAGTTTGATTGGAACCACATTGGCCGTACTGTAGCTCCTGTTATTGGTTTTCAAATCCTAAAGAGATTTGAGTACTCCCAGGTTGAAGTCACCCCAAGGTAGCTGCATGACCTCGTGAAAAGAGCATCAGACATTTTTGCTCCAGCTCTGCCCCTAGCCTGTTGTGTGATGTTGCACAAGTCACCAAACCAATCTGGGCCTCAGTTTCCTCAGCCAAAAAAATGGGGGTAAGACAGTCTCCCCCTGCCTCTTAGATTCTGAGCCCCTTGTGAGATCAACCCATAATCTTGATATTATCCTCAACTCATCTCCCTCATTCAACCCACATATTCAATCTTTCACCTATTCCTATTGATTCAACCTTGGTAACTACTAAAATTCAACCTTTCCTCTCCATCCAAATTGCCATCATGCTGATCCAAGCATTCATCATTTTCTGCCTTGACTACTGCATCGGCATCCTTGCTGACCTCTCTGCCTCCTGTCTCTCCCCACTCTGGTCCTTACTTCACTCTGTTGCCCAGGTCATTTTTCATTAAAAAAAAAAATCAGTCCCCATCTCCCCATTCCTCAAGAACCTCCAGTGGTTGCACATTCTCCTTCAAATCAAACAGAAACTCCTTATCATTGGCTTTAAAGCACTCAGTCATATCTCACCTCTCTGATTTCCTACTACAATCCACCCCACACTTTATTCCTCTACTGCCTACCTACTCACTGTACCTAAGTCTTATCTATCTCACCAGTAACCCCTTGCCCACATCCTCCCTCTGGCCTGGAACTTCCTCCCCGTTTATTTCTGACAAATGATCACTCTCCCCACCCTCAAAGACTTATTAAAATCACACCTCCTTCAAGAGGTCTTCCCTGACTAAACCTTCATTTCCTTTACTCCCGCTCCCTTCTGCATCACCTATGAACTTGGCAGCGTGGCTTAGTGGAAAGAGCACGGGCTTGGGAGTCAGAGGTCATGGGTTCTAATCCTGACTCTGCCAATTGTCAGCTTGTGTGACCTTAGGCAAGCCACTTCACTTCTCTGTGCCTCCGTTACCTCATCTGTAAAATGGGGATTAAGACTGAGCCCCATGTAAGACAACCTGATAACCTTGTATCTACCAGTGCTTAGAACAGTGCTTGGCACATAGTAAGCACTTAACAAATACCATCATTATTATTATTAGCTGTAGCCTTTCAGCACTTGATATTCATCATACCCTCAGCCCCACAGCACTTTTGTATATATCCATAATTTATTTCAATGTCTGCTTCTACCTCTAGATTATAAATTCATTGTGGGCAACCCTGTTGCATTGTATTCTCCCAAGCATTTAATACAATGTTGTACACAGACTAAGTGCACCCAATACTATTGATTGATTGATTAATTCATTAATTCAATCGTATTTATTGAGCGCTTACTGTGTGCAAAGAACTGTACTAAGCCCTTGGGAGAGTACAATATAGCAATAAACAGACACATTCCCTGCTCACAATGAGCTTATGGTTTTGATTCCTCTGCACAGAGTAAGCGATCAATAAATATTGGTTGATTGATTGTGTCCATCTGATTTATATATATATCTACCTCACCACATAGTTTAATAGAGCTTAATGAAGACCACGAATAAATAAGTGCTGCTGGTGGAATGCAGACCTTCCCCTCTGTAGGACAATTTGTCCCGGCAGGATCCTTAGGGAGTGTTAGATATCCATTTAGATCCTGGAGAGGAGATTTGCTGAGCTACTTTGGAGTGCACATTGCCAAGTTCTCTATTCCTATCCTTGCTGTGGAGAAGGTAAAACTATCAATCAATCAGTGGTATTTATTGAGTCCTTCCCCTGTGTAGAGCACTGTAATAAGCACTTGGGAATGTAAATACAATACCATTGGTCGATACACTGGGATAGATACAAGATAATCAGGTTCCACATGGGGCTTACATTCTAGGTTATAGGGAGATAGGGGAAATAGTAGAGTTATAAGGCTATGTCCTTAAGTATTTTGTATTGAGAAGCAATGTGGCCTAGTGGAAAGAACACAGGCTTGGGAGTCAAAAGACCTGGGTTCTAATCCCGGCTCTGCCTCTTGCCTGCTGTGTGAACTTGGACATGTCACTTCACTTCTGTGTGCCTCAGTTACCTCATCTGTAAAATGGGGTTGAAATACCTATTCTCCCTCCCTTTTAGACTGTGAGTCCCATACGAGACAGGGACTTCATCCTACCCAATTACCTTGTATGTATCCCAGCACTTAGTAGAGAGCTTGGCTGATAATAATACGATGCTATTTGTTAAGTGCTTACTGCATGTCTAAGACTGTTCTAAGTACTGGGGTAGATACAAGTCAAGCATGTCAGTTAAGGTCCCTATCCCACATGGGGCTCACAGTCTAAGTTATCTGTAAGCACTTATCAAATACTGCCGTTATTCCCACTATTATAACTTCTAGAATTCTCTTCTTCTGACTTAGATTGTGTACCCCATATAGGACAGGAACAATGTCTGACATGATGATCTTGTTTCTACCCCAGTGCTTATTACAGTGCCTGGTACATATTAAGCACTGAACAAATGCCCTTGTTATATGCCCTGTCTTGGCTGACATAGGCTTGAGGTTTGGTTGAACTGGAGTGAGCAAACCTGGCCCTTGGAGCAGTAGTATTTTAGAGGACAGGAAGCATGCAGGTGTTCACCTTGGATGGCAGAACAAGGGAAATCAGAGCCAGAAATAGCGAGACGATAAATTATTATGTAGCTCTCTATTTTCACTGCTGCCTTTCACAATTCATGTGTGATGTTTGTCTACATCCTGGATAATATTTTTGTGACACTAAACTTCTCCAGAATGATTATCCTCTTGTTGACATTTCATTGTTATCCACACATGCCTGGAAGAATCATTGCTCAGAATGTGCTAACCCACGATCAACAGGGCCACGTTTTGATGGGATAGAATTAATCAATTCATAAAAATGTTGCATATTAACCTCAATGAACTGTTTCAAGAGTCTAACCTCCAAAGCTGATATAGAGGTAACCCAAAATCCCCTGTGAGGACAATTCATATCCATTAATTGTTACAATACCAAAGGCTGTAATTCTCAGCTGGCTGCCAGTTCTTCAGGATTTGAAATGTGCCCCTCAGCAGAGACTGGGAGTCTGACTTTCACATTCATTTTGCTGTGCTGTGAAGAGCAAAGACAAAATCAATGTCCATCAGTGATTATTCAAGATAAAATATCTAGTGTTATTGAATACCGATGGCAAGGCCAAGCATTAAATTTACTTAAGGTTTGTTGAGCTGACAGTCATTTATTCTGCCGCTGCTGCATTTTCTATGATGCATATGAGTTTCCGAAAGGAAAACAATTAGAGTGAAAAGGTTACATTCCAGTTTCTGGCACTTTGGTGGCAGGGCAAACCTTGGAAATGTATTTAGTGGAAAGTAGCGATGCGAAGCTTTGGCTTTGTTCAATCATTCATTCATTCATTTATTAAAGCCCAATCTTGGGAAAATCGAGTTCCCATTAAGAGAAATTATTTTTTTCAGGAACCATGGTAATCCTGGGAAAGCTTAAGCCCAGTGTATTATCCAAAATGGAGTTTTGGTAGCAGTGGTTATGGTAGGAGTAGTGGGGGTGATGATAGTAGTAGAGTAGTAGTAATAGTAGTGGCAGTAGTGGTAATAGTAGTAATAACAGAAGCAACGTGGCTCAGTGGAAAGAGCCCGGGCTTGGGAGCCAGAGGTCATGGGTTTGAATCCCGGCTCCGCCGCTTGCCAGCTGTGTGACTTTGGGCAAGTCACTTAACATCTCTGTGCCTCAGTTACCTCATCTGTAAAATGGAGATTAAAAACTGTGAGCTCCAAGTGGGACAACCTGATTGCCTTGTATCCCCCCCAGCGCTTAGAACAGTGCTTTACACATAGTAAGCGCTTAACAAATACTTTTTTTTTTTTAGCGGTAGTAATAGTGGTAGCAGTAGATGTGGTCTTGTCTCGTCTTATGCCATCGCGTCGTTTCTGACCCACAGCGACACCATGGACACATCTCTCCCAGAACGCCCCGCTCTCCATCTGCAATCATTCTGGGAGTGGGTCCATAGAGTTTTCTTAGTAAAAATACAGATGCGGTTTACCATTGCCTCCCTCCACGCAATAAACCTGAGTCTCCGCCCTCGACTCTACCATGCCGCTGCTGCCCAGCATGGGTGAGTTTTGACCTGTAGCAGATGGCCATCTGCTCGCTAGCCACTGCCCAAGCTAGGAATGGAATGGGTAGGCCTTTGCTTGACTCTCCCTCCCATAGCCGAGACTGGTAAAGTACTGGAAACTCTCCAGGTGCAACCCTGAGAGGGAATAGATGTTGTAACCGTAGTAGTATATGTGTTGTCCCAGAACTTGATTTGAATGTCTATCTCCCCTGCTAGAGTGGAAGCTCCTTGAAGGGCAGGGATCATGTCTACTTACGATATTGGATTCTCCAAATACACTTAATACGGTGCTCTGCACCGAGTAGGTACTTGACAAATACCATTGATTGATTGATTGATGATAGTAGTAGTGAATAGCATTTGTTGAGCACCTTTGGTTGCAATGCTCTTTACTAAGGACTTAGAAAGTACAAAATATGTACGTGACATATTTTCTGCTCAAAAGGAGCCCCCACTCTAAAGGGGAACCTGATTGCCACTGCCCCCGATCAAGTCATCCCACCAGTCACCTTAGCCCAGCTGTATGGCTCTATCTATGTCCACATTACATTGATAGGTTCATTCCTTCATTCATTTTTTCATATTAGAGAAGCAGCGTGGCTTAGTGGAAAGAGCACAGGCTTGGGAGTCAGAAGATTTGGGTTCTAATCCCGGCTCCGCCACGTCAGCTGTGTGACTTTGGACAAGTCACTTAACTTCTCTGTGCCTCAGTTACCTCATCTGTAAAATGGGGATTAAGACTGTGAGCCCCATCTGGGACAACCTGATTACCTTCTATTCTCCCCCCACCCCTAACCACAGTGCTTAGAACAGTGCTTGGCACATAGTAAATGCTTAACAAATACCATTATTATTATTATTATTATTTTCATCCCCCATCCCAGCCCCACATCACTTATGTATATATATATATATGTCATTTGTTTATTTTTATTACTTTTTGTCTCCCCCTCTAGAAAGTAAACTCGTTGTGGGCAGGGAATATGACTGTCTATTGTTGTATTGTACTCTCCCATGTGCTTAGTACAGTGCTCTGCACGGAGCAAACTCTCAATAAATGCTACTGACTGACTGACATGCAGAGAAAGCCACGTAAAGAGAGGCCACCCTATCTATGCCTTTGAACTCCGTGCCTTTGTTTTGTTCTGACTGTGTGTATTACTGCTGGTGGGAGAGCTCAAATCGATCTTGAACCAAACTCTGAGCCATAACATCTCTATAACTAACTCTAGCACTTAGGAACTTATTTACACCCTCCACAGCCCTCATGTCTGTAGGAGTACTCAATTATTTATTTTGACCACCCAATTCATGAATACTTTTATGCCTGCCTCCCCCTTGAGAGTGGAAGCTTCTTGTGGGCAGGGAAACTGTGCCCTGGTTATTCGGTACTTCCCAAGTGCCTGGGACAGTGGGTGCTGTATAAATGGAACTACAACTCTTAAGGTCACCCTCCTTTTAGTAGTTTTGCCCCTGATTGCTGCCCTCCCTTTCTTCTGGGTGGGGTGGGAGCTCAAAGTTCAACACCATAATGGATGATGGTCCATCACATTGCCTGAACCTCTGGTTAAAATGACAGGAAAATAGCATTGTTAATTGGGGAACCACTGGTTAGAAGCTGGTGCCAGGGTCCTCCTATCTAACTGGCCTTTCAAAATCAGCCTGGAACTGCTGAATCGGTTACTGTCACTTTCAGAGGGAAGATCATTTCATGATGTTTCAGTCAGGTTTTGTTCAACCCCGATTATATCAAATATGAAAGAAGGCGGAACCAACCACATTCGTTTCTTTCCATCTCAGGGGACGATACATGAACCCCATTATGACAGTCGACTTTAACTTGACATGGGGTCTGGTGAGAATTTCCAGCCTAGAAATGATCAGCGGACACAAAAAGCAGTTCATTACTGCCTGCCCCTAAGAGTAAAGGGGCTATATAAATGTGGGATCATAGTAATTATAATCTTAATATTAACGATAGTGGAATGAACACTTTGACCTTCAACAACCTCCACCCATGCAAGGCCCAAATTAAGTCTTCATCAGTGAAAATATGGCAGTGACAGGTTTCCCCATCCACCTGGTCACAAAAGCAATTAATTTCCAAATATAAGACGTGTATTTGCGGCTATCTCAGCACTTGTGGGTATGACTCCTTTGCACTGTGGTTTTGTTCAAGAGCTCATAGACCTTTATGGAGTAGTATTTATTTCATGCTTATTGAGTGAAAGGCACTGTACTGGAAGTTCAGCAGCTAGTGCAGCAGAATCTCACCGTCGACCCCTAGCCCATGTCCTACCTCTGGCCTGGAATGCCCTCCCTCCTCAAATCTGATAATTACTCTTCCCTCCCCCATCCCTCCCACCTTCAAAGCCTTATTGAAGGCACATCTCCTCCAAGAGGCCTTCCCAGACTAAGTCCCACCTTTCCTCATCTCCCCCTCACTTCTGCCTCACCCTGACTTGTTCTCTTTGCTCTTTCCCCCTCCCAGCCCCACAGCACTTATGTACATATCTGTAATTTTATTTATTTGTATTCATGTCTGTTCCCCCACTCTAGACTGTAAACTTGCTGTAGGCAGAGACTGTATCTGTTTATTGTTGTTTTGTACTCTCCCAAGAGCTTAGTACAGTGCTCTGCACACAGTAAGCACTCAATAAATACAATTGAATGGATGAATGATGATAATAATGCTATCAATCAATCAATGGTATGTATCGAGCACCTACCGGGTGTAGAGCACTGTACTTAATGCTTAAGAAAGTACAGTACAACAGAGTTGGTAGATACAATCCCTTCCTACAAGGAGCTTTCAGTCTATAGAGGAGTTTACAGTCTACAGACTATTATAATAATGATAATAATAATAGGGGTATTTGCTAAGCACTGACTATGTCCCAATCACCATACTAAGCATTGGAGTGGATACAAGATAATCAGTTTAGACACAGTCCCTGTCCCACATGGGGCTCACAGTCTAAGTAGGAAGGAGAACAGGTATTGAATCCCCATTTTAAGGATCAATCAATCATTCATATTTATTGAGCTTTTACTGTGGGCAGAGCACTTCACTAAGCACTTGGGAGAGTATAATACAACGGAGTTGGTTGATATGTTTCCTAATCACAAGAAGAGGAAATGGAGGCACAGAGAATTTAAGTGACTTGTTCATGGTTACATAGCAGGGCAGGTTAGAATCCAGGTCTCCCACAAGGGGAACAGGAAGTCAGTTCTGGGGAAGCAGTTGCAAGTGCCAGATTCTCCCCTGTCCACTCTTGGGAGCTTGTTGACAGCTAGTTCCCACTGGACTTTAAGCTCCCTGAAAGCAAGGGTCATGTTCAAAGCCCTCTCCAAAGTGCTTAGTACAGCACACTCCACACAGCAGGTGCTCAAGAAATACTACTGATTAATTGAATGATTGCACACCATAGGTCCCCAGTCCAGTAATCCACACACAGTATACACTCAATACAGTTCTCTGCACACTCTAGGTAACCAATATAGCACTATCTAAATGATAAGTCCCCAGACTAACTCTCTAAATATGTAGGCCCTCAGTACCGTGTTTTGCAGTAAGTGCTGCTGGTGCTGCTAAGTGGGAACCTCTCTCCATTTCCATAATCAATACGAGATACAAGAGAATTAGTTTGGACCCTGTCCCTGTCCCACATGAGGCTCACCATCTAAGAGGGAGAGAGAGTAGATTGTTCATCCACATTTGACAGATGAGGAAACAGGTCCACAGAAGTTAAGAGACTTGTCCGAGATCATACACAGCAGGTCAGTGGCAGAGCTGGGTTTAGAGTCCCAGTCCCATGAAGTTTTTTTTTTCTGATCTTTGTTAAGTGCTTACTATGTGTCAGCCACTGTTTTAGGTTCTGGGAAAGATAAAAGCTAATTAGGTTGGACACAATCCATATCCCACAGGGAGTCCACAGCCTAATCCCCATTTTACAAATGAGGTATGAGGCCCAGAGAAGTGAAGTGATTTGCCCAAGGTCTCACAGCAGGCAAGTGGTGGAGCTGGAATTAGGACCCAGGCCCGTCCTCTAACCACTAGGCCATGCTGCTTCTCCATTTCACATTGAGATGAGAAGGAGATAAGCACTAATTTGGGGGCAGGTTGATGACTTAAAGAGAAAAGAAATTAGGGTCCCATTTGCCTAACACTCTAGCAAGCTCACAATGATAGTGTGACATTCAGCCAGAGCCCATATTAAGGCCCTGCAGTGTCATGAATGGACCATCTTTTTCTGAGAGCGAAAAAATGTTTGCCATCCCCAAATTGATTTTTTATTTATCTCCCAAAGGAAAACAAACAGGCACATCATATGCCACTTCAGCCTGCAATGTCAAGCGGCACCGACGAGCGTTTATTCAGACACCTGCAACCCCACATCGGATGCATTTGTAATTCAAGGGGATTTGGTCAGAGCCGCTTTCTGACGAGGCTGAGTCAAATCACTGGTCAGAAAGATCAAGTTCATTTAATCAAAACTCAGAAGCAGTCTAAGAAGAGTATAGAAGTGACTCCTCTTTTGCTCCATTACCCACTGCTAAAGTGGAAAACAAAAACCAGAGAGAAGCCACTTTCTTCTATTTACTTGTGCCTTACCACGGTGGATGCTTGAAATACCCCTATTAGCTCATCTTCATTCGATGGCCCAGGAGTTCATTAGAGCCACGAGATTGGAGACAAGGTCAGCCCTAGTGTCAGAGTACCTTTGCTAGGGGCACAGTGTCCTTGGGTATGATGAGATATGAGGTGGTCAAGCCCAGCAGATAGTCTGAAAAATAGCTACCTATTGCAGCATGCCTTAGTGGAAAGAACACGGAACCAGCGGTCATGGGGCGAGGTCTGGATCCTAGTCCCAGCTCTGCTACTTCCCCGGACAAGTTAATTAACATCTCTACCCACCCTCACCCACCCATTTCTTCATCTGCTAAATGGGGATACAATATAGGTTCTCTCTCCCTCCTGGACTGAGTCCCACGGGATCCGGGCACTGTGTCCAATCTGATCTTTTTGACTCTAGTCCAGTGCTTTAGCACAGTGCTTGGTGCATAGTGAGCACTTAGTGAATACCGTTATTGAATGACAATAATAATAAAAGCACCCTACAATTCACTAGGTATTATTTTTCCAAAGGGCTTTCACATCAGTGACAGTAGGGAGATGTCCTTGATAAAATGGATGCCCGGAGGAACTGTGTGATTAAGGGTACCAACTCACTTGGTAAGAGGAAGCCATCACTTCTATGGGATTGGCACAGTGGCTTCCCTCCCTTAGTTCTTTGGACAGGGTGGAAGCAGATGAGAGCTAGGTAGGGGAACCAAGATGGCGGCTCCAGGTCATGCCCCCATCGATAGATCCAGTCCTTCCTTGGAGCCGAATGGGAAATATCTCCCTCCTGCTGGTCTTTGGAGTTGAGTCTGAGGTGCTTCTCAGCACTGGCCTGGCTCTGGAGCCCCGTGGGGCCCTGGCCTGCCCCAGCCTGCTCACACAGTTTGGCCCACGTTTCTGGGATGGGGCAGGTATCTGGCCTCCAAAGCCATTCTGCTGGTTCCACAAAGCCCATGGGACCAAATTGCAGAGCTGATGCTGCCATCTCCTCCTTTTTTATGATATTTGTTAAGCACCTACTATGTTCCAGGCACTGTGCTAAGTGCTGGGGTAGATACAAGTTTATCTGGTTGTGGTGGCAACCTACTTACTATACCTCGCTCTCATCTCTCTCACCATTGATTTGCCTCACATCTTCTCTTCTGCCTGGAACTCCCTCCCCCATCCCATTTGGCAGACTACCACTCTTTCCATCTTTAAAGTTCTTCTGAAATCCCACCTCTTCTCTGCCCCGTTCGAGCTCAGTAATTATTGTTGATTGCTAGACAGAAAGCTCCTTGAGGGTTGGGCTCCTGTCTGTTAATTCTGTGCTACCCTCCCAAGGCCTTAGTTCAGTGTTCTACTCCAATTAGTCATTCAATAATACTATTAATTAGTTCAAAATGGAAGAGAAAGAGAAACCTTCTAGAGATATAAAATATATTTTCTCTTCACTCCTCTCCTTTCTACAAGTTTATGCATCTGTCTCCTTATCTCAGGTGATGGACAGAAATCCTGATGAGAAAACTCTTGTTCAGATTACAAGTGAGGACGTGAAAGTATTCAGGCAGAGGATAGCAGGATTACTGGCCCTTGACTTTACCATTTCAAGCACGAGAGTGGTGGCATTCAGATGGACTCTGGCTACTTTTCAGATCACAGTGGCATACTGAGAATTTTCTTACCCAGAGTTGCAAGTTGGAAACTGCATCCTGTTCTTTGCTCATCTGAGGTTTGGGCACCAAAGTCCAAGAGGCAAAGCAGGCCTTACCCCCCCATGCCCCCGAACCCCCCAGCTTGCCTCTCTCTAGAGCCACAGTTTAGTTTCATTATTTGTGTCTCACCCAGATCATCATTTCCTTTCAAGCTGCTAATCTTAGGAATAAGAGGGGTTGGCAGTCAGGGGCTGAAATAAGGAGTCCACCATCTAATAAAGAAAACCTACTTTTAATTGATGAGGACTGAGAAAGTGTGTGTGTGTGTATTTGTGTGTGTATGCACGTGTGTGTGCATGTGCTCACTTAGGTGAATGGGTGTCTTTGTGTTGAACATAGAGCATTTGCTTATTTCTTACAATGAAGGCACAGGACTCACATGATCTGACCCGAGTTGTGAATCTTCGCCACCTCTAATGACAGCATGACATTGTTTTAATTCCCTCCGTTGACAGTCTCTGGGCACTTATTTGTTTGCTGGAATGTTGTAAATGGTTATTTAAAGATTTGGGTAGGTCTCCAGCATCACTTTGACTCTACATTTGTTTGGAGAAGGAGAGGTCGCATCTTTAATCATCTAGTGTCTAGAGTTTTAATGACCTCTCTGTCACTGCTGCAATAGACATTGTAGGTTTGAATCAGTTTAAAGATTTTGTTTTTCAACTTTCATATTACCATTGCAAAGGTCTCTAAAGGTTGGAAGGACACCCTGCCATTGGGTATTTTAAGGATTAGAAACAATAGCTTGAAAGAACCAAAAAAAATGATTCAGCTTCCTCAACGTTGACTCCTCTTCACTTTGGACTGTGAGTTCCCCTAAGACTGATACCCTCCCTGGGCACTAATGCCTCATTTATAAAATGAGGCTATTTCCTGCCCTTCCTGACTGCACATGGATGTTGTCACTGCAAATAACTCGTGAGGCTCCAACCTTCTGCTCCAGAGAGCTAAGGAAGGGAGTTTACCCCCCAGTCCAGAAAGCTCCTCTCCAATCCAGGATCAGCCTTGGATCAGCCCCAAGGGAAATGCAGCCTCTGTGGAGACAGTGCCTGGGCTGGGTAGGCTCTGGGTCCAGAAAATCCCCAGGTGATCTGGTTCCCGGGGGTTTGGACAGCATTATTAGGGAGCAGGGTATCGGCGAGGCCTGATAGAGCCCTTCATGGACCAAAAGAATTGTGCCCAAACCTGGCCCAGCCCTACTACTTGAGCCAGGTCCAGCAATGCTAGATGAGGGTTGACGCTCTGAGGAGGAGAAAGCTTGGTCTAGTGGAAAGAACATGGACTCCCAGTAGTAATAGTAATAACAATAATAATAATAACTGTGGCATTTGTTAAGCAATTACTATGTGCCAGGCACTGTACTAAGCGCTGGGGTGCATACAAGCAAATCAGGTTGGACACAGTCCCTGTCCTCCATGAGGCTCCCAGTTTTAATACCCATTTCACAGATGATGTAACTGAGGCACAGAGGAAGTGAAATGACTTGCCTAAGGTCACACAGTAGACAAGTGGCAGAGCAGGGATTAGAACCCAAGTCCTTCTGACTCTTAGGCCCATGCTCTATCCACTAGCGTAGTAAGAGTAATAGTAATAGTAGTAGCAACGTGGCTTAGTGGAAAGAGCATGGGTTTAGGAGTCAGAGGGTGTGGGTTCTAATCCCGGCTCCATCACTCTTTTGCTGTGTGACCTTGGACAAGCCACTTAACTTCTCTGTGCCTCAGTTGCCTCAGCTGTAAAATGGAGATTTATACTGGGAGTCCTGTGTGGGACAACCAGATTACCTTGTATCTAGCCTAGTGCTTAGAACAGTGCTTGGCACATAGTAAGTACATTAAAAATACCATAATTATTATTAGTAGTAATAGTAATCAATCAATCAGTGGTACTTATTGAGTGGTTATTGTGTCCAGAGTGCTGTACTATTCGCTTGGAAAAGTACAATGCAGCAGAATTAGCAGACATGTTCCCTGTCCATAATGAGTTTACAATCTGGAGGGGGAGAGAGATATTAATAGAAATAAGTAACTTATAATACATAATTCAGATGGTAGTAATGGTAGCAGCATGAGAAGCAGCATGGCCTAGTGGATAGAGTATAGGCCTGGGAGTCAGAAGGGCCTGGGTTCTAATCCTGGCTCTGCCACTTGTCTGCTCTGTGACCTTGGGCAAGTCACTTCACTTCTTTGTGCCTCGGTTATCACATCTGTAAAGTGGGGGTTAAGACTGTGAGCCCCATGTGGGGCATGGACTGTGTCCAACCTTTGTGTCTAAACCTAGGGTTTGTATTCACCCCAGTGCTTAGTACAGTGCATGACACATAGCAAGCACTAAACAAAAACCACAATTATTATTAGTAGTAGTAGCAGCAGCAGTAGTAATGGTATTTGTCATAGTAGTAGTAGTAGTAGTAGTAGTAGTAGTAAAGGTATTTATTCAGTTCCTAGTGGATGCAAGGCACTGCATTAGAGGCTTGGGAAACTACAACAGAAGTATGAGAAATGTTTCCTGCCACATAAGGAGCTTCCAGTTTGGCCCTGGCCTGCTGTGTGAGTTTGGACAAGGCACTCAACCTCTCTGGGCCCCAGTTTACTCATCTGTAAAAACGGGTAATATACCTGTTCTCCTTATCTCTTGGATTGTGAGTCTGTGAGGGACAGGTACTGTCTCTGATCTGATTATCTTGGGTCCATAATCACCCACTCCACAGGGGCAATGGAGGCTGTGATTTGGCACACCCCTCTTTCCCTCTCATGTTCTCCTTGTCCCAATTCCTCCCCTCTTCCTCCTTCTCTTCCCTCTTTCAATCCCTCCCGGTTTTTCTCCCATCCTTTCTGCCCCTCCACTTTTTCCTCCCAATCCCTTCAAAGCCCCATCCTCCAATTCCCAGCCCCCTTAAAGCCCCACCTCAAGTTCACTTCCATGCTCAAAATGATAAATTGTCACCCCCCTCCCCACTTGTATCTGCCCCAGCCCTTAGCAAGAGCCTGCTAGTAAGTGCTTGATAAATAATTTTTTAAAGAGGTTGTTTAACTACAAATATCAGGCTAGTCATAGGTCTTAAATTATCTGGATAATTTACTAGTGGCCACTCAGCCTATACTGGATCATGTTCCTTTTCCCTTGCTCTCCCAATAGATCTTAAACATTTTTTTTTTCTGGAACCAGAAGTTGCACAATTCATCAAAATGGCATCTTTTGGATAAACTCACAAATATCTATGTTTGCAGAGAAAGTGAGGAGGAGGATAATGTGCCATTTTCAGACCTACTATTGGTGAATCACTGTTTCTGAGCTTGTTTTGTTACAAACAGTTCAAGGCTATTAAAACAGAATTTCATTGTAACGTTGGAAAAAAAGTGCTGAAAAGAAGATGCAATTTGAAGCCGAGCCTGGAACGAAACATTTCCATCACAGGTTTGAAAGCAAAGGTTTGTGTCCTTTTAAAACCAAATTGGTTCTCACTTCTACAAATGAAAGAGACCAGATGTCCATCTCGTATCAATAAAGAGGAGTTTAATTGACAGTTCTGGTCTCTCGGTAATTTTAAGCTGCAGTGAGACTGTCACTGTTGCTTACAATGACTTGCAAGAAAGTTTAACAGTTCCCCTTCCATTCCTGTATCTCTCTCCATGGAGCTGTTATATTGGTTTAGCTCAAACCAGCCCTAGAAGAGATTGAAACCACCCATGGAAAGGGAATGGCTAATGTGCGTGAAGGTTTGAGAGAGCTGAAGCAGATGCACCTTTGGGGAGGAAACAGATCAGATAAATGGATCTGGGAGACCTGAGTTTGGGGAATATCAGAGCAGTGACCTAATAATAATGAAATATTTTGCTTTTGCAGTCATCAGCACTGGGGCTATAAAGTAGGTTAATATAGCCACCAGAGAACAGAATGTGTGTGGGGAGCAGCGTGGCTCAGTGGAAAGAGCCTGGGCTTCGGAGTCAGCGGTCATGGGTTCGACTCCGGCTCTGCCACTTGTCAGCTGTGTGACTGTGGGCAAGTCACTTCACTTCTCTGTGCCTCAGTTACCTCATCTGTAAAATGGGCATTAACTGTGAGCCTCATGTGGGACAACCGGATTACCCTGTATCTACCCCAGCACTTAGAACAGTGCTCTGCACATAGTAAGTGCTTAACAAATACCAACATTATTAGAGAAACACTCTCAGCTTGGGTGGGCTCAGACTTTCACAAAATGGTGTGTGTGATGTCATTCCATGAGACTGCATGCCTATTGTAACATAAGTGATAATCCATGCATTTGGGTGTCTGGTATCTGCAAAGTCTGTGAGAGCCCCAAGAAACTTTCAGACTGTGAGAGTCTGAAAGGCTGTGTGTGTTTGGTAGTGGGGAGAGGGGCTTGCTGCATACATGGTGGTGGACTGGAATAAGGTGAGGGATCATGGAAGGCATAGAAACAAGATAAGGAGTTGATTGTTCAGCTGGGATTAGGCTTTTTTGTTTTTTTTATATTTTTTAAGTGCTTACTATGTGCCAGTCACTATACTAAATGCTGTAGTAGATGTAAGCTAATCAGGTTGGACCCAGTTCATGTTCCACAAGCAGCTAACAGTCTCAATCCCCATCTTACAGATGAGGTAACTGAAGCACAGAGAAGTGAAATGGTTTGCCCAAGGTCATACACAGACAAGTAGCAGAGTCTGGATTAGAATTTAGTCCTCTAACTTCCAGGCCCATGTTCTTCCCACTAGGCCATGCTGATTGGAGGCTTGGTCAAGAAGATCTAAAAAGTGGCACTTGGTTGTCAGAAGCGCTTAGTACAGTGCTCTGCACACAATAAATGCTCAATAAATGATTGAATGAATGAATTAATGAATGAATCAAGAGGGACAAGTAGGCCCTGATCAGGGAAGGAGGAAGTTTCTGGAGGAGACTGGAGAAGGAAAATTAGTTCATTAGCATTGAAAATACATCCAGAATCTACTGTGAACACCAGAGTGGTAGTCAGACCCCACGAGAAGCCCTGGGAAAAGTACATTTGGAAAGGCCTTCTCTTCATGTCCCCTCTCCACTCCCCCCCATCTTTGGAACCTTCATCTAAGCTAGGCCTTGCCCCATATTGGGCTGCCCAAGGTGACCAAGCCCTGCCTGAAGCCTCAAAATAGCAAAATAGAGAAGCAGCGTGGCTCAGTGGAAAGAGCCCGGGCTTGGGAGTCAGAGGTCATGGGTTCTAATGCCGGCTCCGCTGCTTGCCAGCTGTATGACTTTGGGCAAGTCACTTCACTTCTCAGTGCCTCAGTTACTTCATCTGTAAAATGGATATTAAAAACTGTGAGCCCCACGTGGGACAACCTGATAACCTTGTATCCCCCCAGCACCGTGCTTTGCACATAGTAAGCACTTAACAAATACCACCATTATTATTAAAATCCACATGCCAAGTCACACCAACAGCATATTTGGTCTGGGGACTGGAAGCCAGGCCCCTGCAGGCAGGGAGCAAGGAGAGAGAGAGAGAGAGAGAGAAACATTGAATGCAAGGTCTGATGGGCTGCAGGAGGAATAAGGGGTTGAAATCCCCTTAAATTCCCTCTGCAATGCTGGGAAGCAAGCTCTCCGAGCATTTCCTTGGCAATGGAGAGCCAGGTACCTCTTCTGAGCACTCCAGTTCAGCCTGCTGAGTGGTGCTGTGCAGCCTGATGTGAGAGGGGTTTTGAGGGGCAGACAACTGAGACTGGGAGCCTTGGGTAGGCTAGGGACTGTGTCCAACCTGATGAGTTAGCAGCTACCCTGGTGCTCAGCACATTGCTTGGCAAACTGTAAGCACTTAACCGATACCACAATTCCAACTATTATTTTTAGCAGATCCCAGGCTGGTCAACATGAGCCCCCTAGCCAGAGGTCATCCTGGAACTTCCGGGTCCTAGTCCCATGCACTTTGCCCTGGACCATGCCATCTTCTTGTTTACCTAGAAGACATAATTTGATATGACGTTCACTTTGCTCCTCTAATCCCAACCTACTCACTGTATCTCAGTCTCATCTATCTCACCACTAACCCCTCACACACATCCTCCCTCTAGCCTGGAACTCCCTCTCCCTTCATATCCTCCACATCAGACAGAAACTCCTTACCATTGGCTTTAAGGCACTCAATCACCTTGCTCTCTCCTACCTTACTTCGCTGATTTCCTACTACAGCCCAGTCTGCACACTTCATTCCTCTAATGCCAACCTACTCAGTGTACCTTGAGTCCATCTATCTCGCCGCCGACCTCTTGCCCTCATTCTGCCTCTGGCCTGGAATGTCCTCCCACTTTTTATCTGACAGATGATCACTCTTCCCACCTTCAAAGCCTTATCAAAGGTGCATCTCCTCCAAGAGGCCACCTCCTACTAGGCATTCATTCAACAAGAACTAAAAATAATTATGGCATTTGTTAAGAGCTTACTATCTCCCAGGCATTGTACTAAGTGCTAGTGTGGATACAAGCAAATTGGGTTGTATACTTTCCAATTTCCTCTTCTCCCACTCCCTTGTGCATCACCCTTACACTTGTATTTGCACCCTTTATTCACCTTTCTCTCAGCTCCACAGTGTTCCCCTTGGCGTCTTCAGACTTGGGCTCTGGGACAGAGGGGTGAGTTCCACCTGGTCTCTAAGAGGGAGGCTGGTGCATGGAGCCTTTGCTGCCCCGGGGCATCCCCGGGCTGCTCCCATTTAACCCGGGGCCCCGCCCAAATACCCCCCCCCCCCCATCCCCTGCTGCCAACCCTGTCTCTCCCCACGGTTCCTTCCCCTCCCCGCCTCCAAAGGGCAGTCTGGGCTGAGCTGGCCGAGGTGGCCCCGCAGCGCCCATAGGGGGCGCCCACCTGCTGACGATGCCCCGCCCCTCTGCCAGCCCCTCATATCCTCCAAGAGGCCTCCCTTCTGCATCGCCCTTGCTTTTGGATTTGGACCCGTCATTCACCCCACGCTCAGGCCTACTGCACTTATGTACATATCCGTAATTTATTTATTTCTATTAATGCCTGTTTCCCCCCCTAGATTGTAAACTTCTTGTGGGCAGAAAACTTTTGACCAACTGTTGCATTGTACTCTCCAAAGCACTTAGTACAATGATCTGCACACAGTAAGCACTCAGTAAATACGACTGATTGATTGTTGATTGATTGATTGATAGATTGATAGATACAACTCAGAGGCTGGATGTAGTACGTTTATTTTGGTTTTTTAGATACAGCTTTACTGTAGCTGAGTGATTATATTTATGCCTAGCTCGGTTTGATATGTTAGGAACAAGTTCCAAATTTCTAATCTGTAAATCATGCAGTAGCAGCTCTTTCAAAATTGTCAGAAAATGAATCCAGGGAGAGTCCGAGATGTGCAAGCTTCCTACACTGCAGAAACAGGGGTTCCATGAAGGAGGTGATGCATTTGTGCTAGCCCCAAGAAGAGAACAGGAAAGGAAGACCAATGGAGTGGGTTGGCTTAAGGGGAAGAGACTCCACCTCATCACTCCTGTCACTTGACTTCTCTGGGCCTCACTTTCCTCATCTGTAAAATGGAGATTCAAATCCTGTTCTCTCTCCCTCTTAGACTGTGAGCCCCATGTGGGACAGGGATTGAGTGGGACCTGATTATCTTGTGTCTGCCCCAGTGCTTATCATAGTGCTTGACACATACGATAATGATAATGACAGTAATGACACTACTACTACTATTATTATGGGGAGCAGCATAGCAAAGTGGATAGAGCACGGGCCTGAAAGTCAGAAGGTCATGGGTTCTAATGTTGACTTCACCGTTTGTCTACTGTGTGACGTTAGGCAAGTCACTTCACTTCTCTGTGCCTCAATTCCCTCATCTGTAAAATAGGGATTGAGACTGAGCCCCATGTGGGACAGGGACTGTGTCCAACCCAATTTGATTTTAACTACCCCAGTGCTTAGTACTGTGACTGGCACATAGTAAGCACTTAACTTATTATTACTACTAGTAATGGAAAAAAACCTGTGAGTGCCCCTGCACCTAAAAAGTCAAGTTTACAGTAAAATATGTTTCACTCACAGTTTGGTTTTTTTTGCCATTACTATCAATAAATCATACCACAAAATGTTGGGGGATAGAAATCCATGCTCTTGCTTTTTCAAGAGAATTAAACTCATACCTGAATTCTTCCATTTCAACCCTAAGTTGAATATAATTTTCCTAAATAACCTGGGATTCCAGAATATGTCACTACTATTAGTCAAATCACTTTGCATGTAACCTTTTTTTTTTAAATATCTTTCGCTTAAGTGTCAATATGAGCTAATAGAGAAGGTTTTTGCTGCTTAATAATTCATGCACCATTGTGCCTCATAATCATACTACCCTAACTAAAGAGCAAACTAATGGGGAAACACTTAGGGAAATGATCAAAATTTGCAACTCAAATATTAAAAGGGAATTGTTCCAATTACCCACAGAGCACGGTTGAAAGAGTTCAGAAAATTGAAACATGTCATAGGTAGCAATGAGGGAACTCGGAAAGATTCTGGTGTTAGTTTGCTTCCTGTAACTTATTCCAAGTACCTAAGTTTTTTTGTTCTGGAAAAGGTACAAGATTTTCCACTTTCTTTCTCAGCCCCACTGTGAAAGAGGAAGCTCTCGATTGTTACCTGTTGCTTCTCTAACAACCAGGCAGGAGAGTAAAGAAGGAGAAATCGGGGCAATCTTATGACAAGATTGAAGCCATCTCCCCTTCATTTCCACAACACTCTCTCCCACTCCTATATCTGCTCTTTCACCCTTCCCAGCCATCTCTCAAGAGAGTTCTCACTTTCAAATTCTACTGGTGCTTCTGATCCCATCCCCTCTCCCCTTCTGGAAATGCTTGTTCCACCTCTAGACAGTGAGTTCCGTGTGGGCAGGAATGTGTCTACTGTACTCTCCTAAGCGCTTAGAACAGTGTTTTGCACACAGTAAGAACTCGATAAATACGATTGAGTGATTGAATGAACTCCCTTTCCCTCCCTGTCAGCCATCTTCATCACCCACTCTCTGTCAGCTCCTTCCATTCTGCCTTCGCAAATGCTCAAGTCACCCGCATCTCCCTGCTCCCATTACTTTACAAACTCCCTGAACAGGTTGTATATACTTGCTGTTTCCCCCTCCTTTCCCCAACTCCCTTCTTGACCCTCTACCATTTGGTTTCCTCCCTCTTCACTTCACTGAGATTGGTCTCTCCAAGATCACCAATGGCCTCCTCTTTGCCAAATATAATGGACTCTTGGCTAGATTGTCAGCTCCTTGAGGGCAGGGATCATTTCTACCAACTCTGTGGTATGGCACTTTCCTCAGCACTTAGTAAACTCTCAAAATACCACTGAATGATTGATCCTTCTTGATTAGTTAGCTGCCTTTGACACTGTGGACAGCTCCCTTCACCTAGAAACATCATCTCACCTTGCTTTGACCACCACAATTCTCTCTTGGCTCTCCTCCTACCTCTTTGATTCTCTCTGGCAGTTCCTTCTCAGTTTCTTTTGCTGTCTCCTCCCCTGTTCCTGAAGGCTCTGTCCTGAGTCCCCTTATCTTCTCACTTTACATTCACCCCCTTGTGGGGGGAATCAACCTCCCCTTCCACTCCATCCAAATGATCATCACCCTGGCCCAGGCACTTGTCATATCCTGACTTAGCCAACATATTGGTCTCTGCCTTCAGTCTTTCTCCTCTCCAGTCTATACTTCACTCTCCTGGCCATATCATTTTGCTGAAATGTCACTCTGCTTGGCTCCTTAATCCTCACTCCTTGAAAATCTCCAATGGTTATTCATTCCAGTCTGCATCAAACAGAAACTCTCTTGGCTCTCTTCCCTCTACTCCCACCACACCCCAGCTCACAGTCTCCATATAAATATAAATCCCATGTAGGTCCAACCCGATCTCCTTGTATCTACCTCAGCGCTTAGTACAGTGACTGGCACATACATTCCAAGTGCTTAGTATAGTGCTCTGCACACAGTAAGTGTTTAATAAATATGATTGAATGAATTGAATGAATGAAAGTGCTAAACGAATACTACAATTATTATTATCTCTCTTTCCTCTAACCTCTCAGTCACACCTTCTTCCTGCCTGGAACTCCCTCCCTTTCAAATCAGCCAGACCTCAGCTCTCCCCATTTTCAAAGCTCTTCTAAAATCCTACCTCCTCCTGGAGGTCTCCTCTGGTTGATTTTTCTTCTCCATAAGTCAGGTCCTCTCACCTCTCACTTCGGCACTTTTGTGCCACCTCCACAGTTTTGCACTCACAATCACGTCTAATAATAATTTTGGTGTCAAGCACTGCCCAAAGCCCTAGCGTAGGTACAAGATAATCAGGTTGGACACAGTCCATGTCCCACATGGGGTTCACAGTCTGAGAGGGAGGGAGAACTGGTTATCAAACCCCCATTTTACAGATGCAGAAACTGAGGCTCATAGAAGGTAAGTGACTTGCCCATGGTCTCACAGTAGGCAAGTGGCAGAACTGGGATTAGAACCCAGTTCCTCTGACTCCCAGGCCCGGGTTCTTTCCATTAGACCATACTGCTTCTACTCTACTATTTAAGTACTTACTCTTCCACATAGTAGGTGTTCAATAAATATGATTGATTGATCAATCTAGTGGAAAGAGCACGGAACTGGGAGTTGGAGGATCCAAGCTCTGCCACTGTCTTGCTATGTGACCTTGGGCAAGTCATTTAACCTCTCTGAGTTTCATTTTCTATAAAATGGGCCTTTAGTTTCATCTCTAAAATAGGAATAAGATGCCTGCTCTCCCAACCTCTTAGCTCCTGAGCCATATGCGAGCAGGGAAATGTGAGATGACACCATGAGGAACAGGGACTGTGTCCAACCTGATTATCTTGTCTCTACCCCAGGACTTAGCTCAGTGCTTGGCACCTAGTAAGCACTTAACCAATACCATTGTTATCATTATTATTATTGTTACCATTATTGTCATCATCATTATTATTACCTTCTATCTACACCAGCATTTAGCGACAGAAAATTTAGGAATGTCCAAAAGCTCCCCTTCTTCTATCACTCTATCATCAGTAGCTTTTATTAAACATCTACTGTGTGTACCACACTGTCCTAGGTGGTTGGGATCGATCCATCAACACTATATGTTGAAAGCACACTGGGGACAGAGCACAGTCCAAAGCATTTGGGAGATTACAAGTGCTCTTTCCACTAGGCATTGCTGCCTCTCTACTTCAGCCATGGATAGAAACTCACCAACAGAAATATCATCTTCAAGTATTAAGGACACCTAGAAATTTATGTGACTTCAAATGAACCAGATACTGTCAGCCTGATCTGATTGATAATAGGCGTACATGCAGTGGTGATATTACTTGTAAGTAATCTGAAAGTGGCCTTCCATTGATCAGTGCAAAAAGTACAGCTGCAAAGCATTATGGGAAAACCAATTCTATCTCTCATTGGCCCCCCCAAATCACCCTAAAGGAATCAAGAAAGTAACTGGGAAAATGAAGAAAGAAGTGCCTAGTTAAGAGGTAATTAGAGACAATCCATTTTAACACTAAATATTTTTAATGTGCAAAGAATAAATTCTAGAATTTCAAGTATCTAGAAATTAGAGATATTTAGAATTGTGTTTACCTCTCAGGATACCTGTGCTAATGAGAATTTTTAAGGACAAAGATTTAATTGGGTTACTTTAAATTGCTTCCACTCTGGGATATAATAATAAATACAGGTATCTTTTCTGAATTGAAAGCTATCAGCATGTCAGATTTTCACTCGATGAAATCCCATTTTAATTAAACCCCCTCCATTTGGTTGGGCACATTCTGTGCTCTTGGCCTGTTGGAGCAAGCATTTACTCAATTAACTATTTTATTAACCAATTGATTTTTTTCCACAGGTCCTTACCTTCGTGAACCTTCTAGGAATGGTTATGAAAGTGAAATAAATTGGTTTCTTTCATCTCTAAAAGGCACCAATAAATAATAAAACAGTTTGAACAAGGTTTCCGTAGGAAACCTAAGCAGGAAGAAAAATACCTGCCATTTATTATGGAATGTAAAATACTAACTGCTAGCAGCTGCACAGTATTTCAATAAATCATATTGTCACACTGACCTTTATTGATATAGTGTTTCCCAACTTAAACCTACAATCCTGCTGCTTAAAAGATCTTTTGTTGTATAAGACCTGGAGATTCATCAAGTTACAAAATAATGATTTTCCCTCTGTGGGGTTCTCTGAATCAAGAATTTAATAGGATGTTGCGGGGCCGGGGTGGGGGATGACTCTCATTTTCCCTCCCTCCCTTACCCCCTGCCCCATGTCTACAGCTGAAATTTCAGTTATGCTAACATCATGAGCAGCAAAATCTAAATGATTGAAATAAACCAAGTAAGATTTTTTTTTTTGGCCACATTCAGCTCTCCCAAATGTCTTCTCTGTTAGATTGTGAGCTCTTTGTGGGCAAAGAACATGTTCTTTGTTGTTTTGCACCCTCAAGTGCCTAATACTCAATGAACATGACTACCACGATTGCTGCTGCTACTACTATTAATCAATCAATCAACCTATCAATGCTATGTGCGGAACCAAGCAATTTATGATTGATTGAATTTCAATTTCAATAGAAATTTATGTGACTTCAAATGAACCAGATGCTATCAACCTGACTGATGATAGGCACACATGCAGTGGTGATATTACTTGGAAGTAATCTGAAAGTGCCATTCCACTGATCAGTGCAAAGAGTTAAACTGCAAAGCATTGTGGGAAAACCATTTCCATCTCCCCTTGGCCCCTCCAAACCACCCTAAAGAAATCAAGAAAATAACTGGAAAAATGAAGAAAGGAGTGCCTTGCTAAGAGGTAATTAGAGACAATCCATTTTAACACTAAATATTTTTTAATGTACAAAGAATAAGTTCTATAGCAAATATCTAGAAATTGGAGATGTTAAAAATCGAATTTCAAAGTCATTTAATCAGACAATCAATGGTATGTGCAGAATGGTATGTTACTATGTGCAGAACACTGTACTAAGTGCTTGGGAGAGCACAATACACAGTATTAGCAGACACATGCCCTGTCCATAACAATTTTACAGTCTCGAAGGGCAGACAGACATTAATATAAATAAATAAGTACTCTGTTGCTACTTCTACGACTACTATTTCTACTGCTACTACTGCTGCTGCAGTTGCTACTACTGCTGCTATTATTGCTGCTACTACTATGATTATTAATCAATCCATCAATAACATTCATTGAGCACATGCTCTGTGCAAAGCAACATACTAAACCCTTGGGAGAGTACAATAGAGTTAGGGGACATTACCCCTGCCCTCAAGGACCTTACAATCTATCAGGGGTGGCAGACTCTAAAATAAATTACAGGAAGAGGGAAGTAAAGGAGTTTAAAGAGATGAACATAAATGCCGTGGGGGAGGGGGAGTAACTAAGTGCTTAGGGGGTAGGGGGTTCAAATGCACAGGTGATGAGAAAATGTTGAAGTGGCAGTAGAGGGTAATTAGGGTGGGGAGATGAGAGATTAATCAGGCAAGGCTTTGTGGGGGTGATGTGATTTCACAAGGGCTTTGAAGTTTGGGAGAACGGTGGTCTGCCAGGTATGAAGTGAGAGGGAGTTTGGGGCAGATTCTGATTCTACAGCCCAAGACATCAGTGTAGCAGAAGTCCTTCCTGTTTGGGATGATTCTTTCAGTCTGTTGAGTTGAAAGAGTTTCCCAGAAGACTGGAATCATGTTCTGACTGCAGCTTCCAGATTCCTTGTTGTGCTCTTGATCGTGACTGGATAAAATAGGCTGGACAGGAGTGGTCCTGGGCCTTCTCCTGTCCGACATTTATTTTAAGGTCTATTTCCCTTGCTAGATTGTCAGTTCCCTGATGGCAGGGATCATGCCTACCAACTCTATTGTACTCTTCCAAATGTTTAGTCCAGTGCTTTGCACACAGTAGAAGGTGATAATAATAATGGTATTTGTTAAGCGCTTACCAAGTGCCAAGCACTGTTCTAAGTGGTAAGCTCCTTACCACAGAGATTATGTCTAATGTACTCTCCCAGGTGTTTAGTACAGGCACACAGTAGGTGTGCAATAAATATCACTGATTGATTTAATTGGTTGGATAGACCTAGATCCCAGCCATGCTTCCCTGCACTGGTGTTAGGTCAAAAAGAGGGCAACCAAGCAAAATAACCCATCTATATTCACTCCCTTGGTGAATTCATTTGCTCCCACAGCTTCAACTATCATCTCTATGCAGATGACACCCAAATCTACATCTCCTCCCCTCTTCTCTCCTCCTCCCTTCAGGCTCGTATCTCCTCCTGCCTCCAGGACATCTCCACTTGGATGTCTGCCCACCACCTAAAACTCAACATGTCCAAAACTGAACTCCTTATCTTCCCTCCCAAACCCTGTCCTCTCCCTGACTTCCCTCTCACTGTGGACGGCACGACCATCCTTCCCGTCTCTCAAGCCCACAATCTTGGTGTCATCCTTGACTCAGCTCTCTCATTCACCCCACACATACAATCTGTCCCCAAAGCCTGCTGGTCTCACCTTGACAATATCGCCGTGATTCTCCCTTTCCTCTCCATCCAAACGGCTATCATGCTGGTACAGGCTCTCATAATATCCTAACTGGATTATGGTGTCAGCCTCCTCTCAGATCTCCCTTCCTCCTGTCTCTCACCATTCTAGTCAATTCTTCATTCCGCTGCCCAGATCATCTTCCTACAGAAACGCTCTGGGCATGTCACTCCCCTCCTTAAAAGCCTCCAGTAGTTGCCTATCAACCTCCACACAAAACAGAAACTCCTCACTTTTGGCTTCCAACCTCTCCATCACCTTGTCCCCTCCTACCTCACCTCCCTTCTCTCTTTCTACTCCCCACCCCGCACGCTCCGCTCCTCTGCCGCTCACCTCCTCAGTGTCCCCTGTTCATGCTTATCCCGCCGTCGACCCCTGCCCCATGTCCTCCCGCTGTCCTGGAATGCCCTCCCTTCTCACGTCCACCAAATTAACTCTCTTCCCCTCTTTAAAGCCCTACTGAGAGCTCACCTCCTCCAAGAGGCCTTCCCAGACTGACCTCCCCCCTTTTCCCTCTGCTCCCCCTCAACCCTCTGCTCCTCCCCCTTCCCCCTTCACCTCATCTAAGCTGAGCCCCCTTTCCCTCTGCTTCCCCTCTCCTCCCCTCCCCGCCCCACCCTCTGCTCCTCCCCCTTCCATCTTCCCCTCCCCTCACCATGGTGCTCATTTGTATATATTATTTATTACCCTATTTATTTTGTTAATGAGGTGTACATCCCCTTGATTCTATTCATTGTGATAATGTTGTCTTGTTTTTGTTTCGTTCTGTTTTGCTCTGCCATCTGTCTTCCCCGATTAGACTGTGATCCCCTCATTGGGCGGGGATTGTCTCTATCTGTTGCTGAATTGTACATTCCAAGTGCTTAGTACAGTGTTCTGCTCATAGTAAGCACTCAATAAATACTATTGAATGAATGAATGAACCCCTGTCAAGTTATCTACAGTTGGTATGAAAATATTTAGATTTTCTTTCTTTTTTCCCCTGAATTCTTTTTCCCCCTCTATGTTTCTCTTAATGGACCCCATTCTTGCCTTGAACTCCCTATCCCTTCCAGATTGGTCAGACCACAGCTCTGCCCAGATCTGAAGCTCTCCTGCAATGCCACCTCCTCTAGGTGGTTTTCCCCACTTCATTTCCTGTTGTGCAGGGCATATTCTCAAAACTGACAATTCAGCAATCGTCCAATCATGCTCTTGTACATAACCATATGCACACTATACTTCTTATGCATGTACTTATTCACCTTTCTCTCTGTGAATTCTCTTTTTCTTCCTATCTGTAAATTATTTTGCATGTCTCCCCTTTTAAATTATAAACACCTTGGGACCTTATCCTCCTAGTGTAGTCTCCCAAGCACATAATACAGTGCTCTACACAGAGTTTGAAAAAACGTGGGACTAGGAATGAGGACACCAGGATTCTAATCCCAGCTCAGCATCTGACTTGCTGCGTGACCTTTGACAAATCACATAAACTCTCTGGGCCTCAGTTTCCTCATCTGTAAAATGGGCATAAGATACCTACTCTCATTACCTTATCCAATGGTCTTGTATCTACCCTAGTGCTTAGCACAAGATATGATCACTGCCCTTAAGGAACTTACAATTCAGGGAAAAGATATTTTTCCCAGCCATGAAGATGAAACTAAATCTCTTAGGGGGTGAGAGGAGACAGGTGGTGGAGGCGGCTCTCGAACCTCAAGATACAAGTCTCATTCACTGAATAGCAAATCCAACCAGACCCCTTCCATGTCCACATCACCTCCACGAGGCCTTCCCTGACTAAACCCTCCTTTCCTCTTCTCCTACTTCCTCCTGCATCACTCTGACTTTCTCCCTTTATTCACCCCCCAACCAGCCCCACAACACTATGTACATATCTGTAATTTATTTATTTATTAATTTATATTAAGAATAAAAAATATGATATTTGTTAAACACTTACTATGTGCCAACCACTGTTTTAAGCACTGAGGTAGATACAAGGTGATCAGCTTGTCCCACATGGGGCTCACAGTTTTAATCCCCATTTTACAGATGAGGTAACTAAGGCACAGAGAGGTTAAGTGACTTGCCCAAAGTCACACAGCTGGCAAGCGGCAGAGCCGGGATTTGAACCCATGACCTCTGATTCCCAAGCCTGGGCTCTTTCCACTGTGCCACACTGCGAGAAGTTGAGTGACTTGCCCAAAGTCACAAAACTGACAAGTGGCAGATCCAGGATTAGAACCCATGACCTCTGACTCCCAAGCCCATGCTCTTTCCACTAAGCCACACTACTTTAATGTTTTATAAATCAATCAGTGGTATTTATTGGGCATTTACAGTGCAGAACACTCTCCTAAACACAGGGTAATATACAATACAACAAAGTTGACAGGCATGTTTCCTATCCTTACAAACTATTGACCTTTCTCCTCCAAAAGGCTTCCATGACTAAAGCCTCATTCCGCTTACTCCCTCTCCCTTCTATGTCACCCTGGCAGTTGGATTTCTACCTGATAAGCATTTGATATTCACCTCACCCTCAGCCTCACAATACTTACGTGCCTATCCAAAATTTATTTTAATGTCTGTCTCCCCCTCTAGACTGTACGTTCTAGAACGTTGGTAGAGAACGTGCCTACCAACTCTATTATATTGTACTCTCCCCAGCGCTTACTCGAGTGCTCTGCTCACAGTAAACAGTTAATACAATTGATTGATTGCAAAAAGTGACTCCATCCTCCTCTTGATGAGTTAGAATTATTCTCTAGTCCCTTCTCCTTTCATCCAACCCAAACAAGAAGAGTGGAACATGTGAAGTTCTGCTAAACAGAAGCCCTGTCCTTCCTGTTCCTCTTCAGAAAGATATCTTCTGATTTTTTCTCATTGCTTTTCAATCTGCTTCTTTAGAATGGATGACAGCAGAATATTCAAGCAGATACTGTATGGTTCACTGAAAGGGGGAGTCCTCAAGTCTGGAGGGCAGAAAAAAATGATTTAAAGACTCAATAAAGCCTAGTCTTAAACCCCATGACAGAGCACTGGATGGTTCATTCATTCATTCATTCAATCATATTTATTTAGAGAAGCAGCGTGGCTCAGTGGAAAGAGCACGGGCTTTGGAGTCAGAGGTCATGGGTTTGAATCCTGGCTCGGCCGCTTGTCAGCTGTGTAACTTTGGGCAAGTCACTTAACTTCTCGGTGCCTCAGTTACCTCATCTGTAAAATGAGGATTAAGACTGTGAGCCCCACGTGGGACAACCTGATTCCCCTGTGTCTACCCCAGCACTTAGAACAGTGCTCGGCACATAGTAAGTGCTTAACAAATACCAACATTATTATTATTATTATTATTTATTGAGCGCTTACTGTGTGCAAAGCTCTGTACTAAGCTTTTGGGAGAATACAATATAACATCAGACACATTCCCTGCCCACAACAAGCTCACCGACTAGAGGGGGAGACAGACATTAATTTAAATAAATAAGTAAATAAATAAATTACAGATATATACATATGTGCTTTGGGGAAGGGAGGAAAGATGAATGAAGGAACCAGTATGAGTGGTTGGGTGGTCTGCAGTGGACAGACCAGGCTGGTGTACAAAACTCGGGAGAGGGCCGCTTTCCTCAAGCAAAGTATGTGGGGAGACCACTGCAGTGGACAGACCAGAATGGTGGGTAGGAATCAGGAGAGGGGCTGTCCTGCCCTCTACTTGTCAGTCAGTCAATCATATTTATTGAGCACTTACTGTGTGCAGAGCACTGTACTAAGCAGTTGGGAGAGTACACAATTACAAACATATTCCCTGCCCACAACAAGTTTAGAGTCTAGAGGGGGAGACAGACAATATAAATAAATAAAATTACGGATATGTACATAAGTGCTGTGGGGCTGGGATGGGGGGGGCGGTGAATAAAGGGAGCAATGAAAAAGGGAATGGGAGAAGAGGCAAGGAGGAGTTAGTCACGGAAGAGACTTGGACTGTGAGGCCCATGTGAGACAGGGACTGTGTCCAGTGGGATTAACTTGTAAGTACTGCAGGGTTCAGAACTATGCCTGACACAGAGTAAGTTTTTAACAAATACCACCATCATCAGACCAAAGGTTCTGTGAAGATCTCGGGACATAATGAGTCAGTCAAAGGTGGAAGCGGGTCTGACATGGGAGCAATTTACCAGTGTGGCAAGGATCTATTCCTGATGTGTTGGAAATGAAGGCTGGGCCAGGGGTCTCCCATCAGTCTTTCAGCCACAGCTGCACACACGAGTAGGACCTCACCATCTGTACCATCATCTCTGAATGCAAAGAATGGCTCTACTGGGCCCATTAAGAGAAAGGTCATCCCTGCCTTGGGCATCCCATTCTCAGTCAATCATCGACTGCTTAAGGGCAGAGCTGAAAATCTGCAGCAGAGCTTCCTCTCAAACTGGATTCTCTGATTTAACGCACCGCGTGTGCACAGAGGGACCTCCAAGCACTCCTTCCTTGGAGGGCATTGAGCTGCTCTTGCTGGCTGTGATATACACTCCCCCTTGGAAGAAATAAAGTGCTTCTTGTCTCTTTGTAGTCAATTCGGCATATGACTGGAAAAGACATAGTCTTCAAATAAGTGACTTTCCTTCCAAGAGGAGAGTCTGGCTAATAATCATAATCATAATCATAATATGATAATAATAATTGCAGTATTTCTGAAGCAATGACTATGTGCCAAGCACTGTACTAAGCTCTGGGATAGTGCAGGATCATCATGTCAGACACAGACCATGTCCCACCTGGACCTCACCGTCAAAGTAGGTGGGAGAAGAGACATCAAGTCCACTTTACAGATGGGGAAACAGTGGCATAGAGAAGTTAGAGGATTTCCCTAAATTCACGCAGCATGCAAGAAGTAGTGCTGGAATTAGAACCCAGATCCTCTCTGTTCTCTACATTTTGCCTCGATCCACTTCTGACTTCTTGGACTGCTTGGGGAAGGAGCATGGCGTAGTGGATAGCGCACAGGTCTGGGAGTCATGGTCATGGTTCTAATCCCGGCTCTGCTACCTGCCTGCTGCATGGCCTTGGGCAAGTGACTTAACTTCCCCGTCCCTCAGTTACCTCATCTGTTAAATGGGGATTAAGATTGTGAGTCCTATGTTGGACATGGACTCTGGTCAACCTGATTTGCTTGTATCCACCCCAGTGCTTAGTACAGTGCCTGGCACATAGTAAGCACTTAACAAATGCCGTAACATCCTGGTCTCCTCCAAGCACCTTCTAGGAGGGAAATGTTTTTGTTGATCTCTGAATTTCAAGTTACATGCCATCACAAGCCCTTATCATCGAAATCCGAGAGACGAAGAATTTCTGTGGCACTGGGATATTTAATCTATTTTGATGTAGTTTAAACTTTCAATCTCAGTAACCTTTCAGTAGATAATATGCTTCTGATAGCTTATCGGCAACCACCAAAAGCCTAGCTTGGCCAGATAATATCTGCCCACTCATTTCTGGGGCACACATAGCCAAGAAAAAGGGAGAATATATGTGGAATAGAAACTCCATTTTGTACACCCACTCAGGCAACTAAGTTTGAAAATTAAGTTTCCTGACTGTAAAAGTCCATGTTTGACTTGGTTCAAAGACAGTGGGATTCTTCAGGGTCTCACAGAGAAGATATGGGCCAAATAGCAAAACCTCTACTCATTCCCTTGAGGTAACACCACTGTGCAGGGGGAAAAGCAGTGATTAGGTTTCTTCTCAAGTGGATTGCCTGGCATCCAGCTTCTCCCTGCACCAATCCACCATATACTCTATTGCCTGGTTCTGTTTTCCAAAACGTTGTCTAGCACACATAACTCCCCTCCTCAAAAACCTCAATGGTTACCAACGTAGGTACCAACACTCTCCACATAAAGTAGAATCTCTTGAATACTGACTTCAAGGTGGGCTATCAGGTTCAGCTTTTTACTTATCTGCTCTTTTAACCCACCACACCCCAGCTCACTCTCTTGGTTTCTCAGAAACTCACTTCTTCTCACTGTCCCTCAGTCTTGACACTCCTTTCTAATGGTACTTGTTAAGCACTTACTATGTGCCAAACACTGTACTTAGGCCTGGGGTAGATACGATATAATCACAATTCCTGTTCCACATGGGGTTCACAGTTTAAATCAGATCATTTAATCCCCATTTTACAGATGAGGTAACTGAGTCACAGAGAAATGAAATGATTTGCTCAAAGTCACCCAGCAGACAAGTGGAGGAGCCAGGATTAGAACCCAGGTCCCCAGATGCCTAGACCTGTGCTCTTTCCACTGGGCCTAGGCCATGCTGTTTCTCCACCCCTCTCGAACATAGGTTCGAGAAGCAGCGTGGCTCAGTGGAAAGAGCCCGGGTTTTGGAGTCAGAGGTCATGGGTTCGAATCCCGGCTCGGCCACTTGTCAGCTGTGTGACTTTGGGCAAGTCACTTCACTTCTCGGTGCCTCAGTTACCTTATCTGTAAAATGGGGATTAAGACTGTGAGCCCCATGTGGGACAACCTGATTCCCCTGTGTCTACCCCAGCGCTTAGAACAGTGCTCGGCACATAGTAAACGCTTAACAAATACCAACATTATTATTATTATTATTCTTTAAGTGAGTGGGGACCCAACAGTGAGTGGGGACCCAACAGATCCCAGTTGAGGGATCTCAAAGCAAATTGGTGAATGTCAACACATCATTAGGGGCTGTCCAGAGTGAATGGGCAAATGTTATCAAGGCCTTGGGGCTTATGGGCTCTCTGTGAATTTACAGACCATTACCAATTCCAGTGTGTAAGGCCTCTATACTCTCGGCCCCTATTGTGTGCAAAGAGCATGGTGCTAAGCAATAGAAGAGGACAATATGAGTAATGGGGGTGGGAGCGGGGGTTGTAGACGGGGTGACCAGATATAGCGTACAAGCACTGAGAGTTGAGAAAAAAATATTAATACATCTCACAATTGCAGGAGTGCGGAAAGTTGAATGAATGAATGAAAAAGTGAATGAACAGAAATGATTTATTTTTATTAATGTCTGTCTCCCCTGCTAAACAGTAAGCTCAAAGTGAGCAAGGAATGTGTCTCCAAGCTCTGTTGTATTGTTCTCTCCCAAGTGCTTAATACAATGTTCTGCACACAGCAAGTGTTTAATAAATACCATTGATGAGGATTGATGATAAAGAGGGTCTGCAAATCAATATATCTAGTAAGTCTAAAGGGGGTTGTTGGAATGGCTTAATAAATGGAGGTGGAACTTTGTGGGTGGATACTAACCTGGAGGAGATGGGATTTGGGGAGGTTTTGAGAGATGGGGGACACTGTGGTGTAGCAGATTTGAAGGGAAAGGAGATCCATTCATTCATTCATTCAATAGTATTTATTGAGCGCTTACTATGTGCAGAGCACTGTACTAAGCACTTGGGATGAACAAGTCGGCAACAGATAGAGACAGTCCCTGCCCTTTGACGGGCTTACAGTCTAATCGGGGGAGACGGACAGACGAGAACGATGGCAATAAATAGAGTCAAGGGGAAGAACATCTCGTAAAAACAATGGCAACTAAATAGAATCGAGGCGATGTACAATTCATTAACAAAATAAATAGGGTAACGAAAATATATACAGTTGAGCGGACGAGTACAGTGCTGTGGTGATGGGAAGGGAGAGGTGGAGGAGGAGGGGGAAAAGGGGAAAAAGAGGGTTAAGCTGCGGAGAGGTAAAGGGGGGATGGCAGAGGGAGTAGAGGGAGAAGAGGAGCTCAGTCTGGGAACGCCTCTTGGAGGAGGTGAGTTTTAAGTAGGGTTTTGAAGAGGGAAAGAGAATCAGTTTGGCGGAGGTGAGGAGGGAGGGCGTTCCAGGACCGCGGGAGGACGTGACCCAGGGGTCGACGGCGGGATAGGCGAGACCGAGGGACGGTGAGGAGGTGGGCGGCGGAGGAGCGGAGCGTGCGGGGTGGGTGGTAGAAAGAGAGAAGGGAGGAGAGGTAGGAAGGGGCAAGGTGATGGAGAGCCTTGAAGCCTAGAGTGAGGAGTTTTTGTTTGGAGCGGAGGTTGATAGGCAACCACTGGAGTTGTTTAAGAAAGGGAGTGACATGCCCAGATCGTTTCTGCAGGAAGATGAGCCGGGCAGCGGAGTGAAGAATAGACTGGAGCGGGGCGAGAGAGGAGGAAGGGAGGTCAGAGAGAAGGCTGACTCAGTAGTCTAGCCGGGATATAACGAGAGCCCGTAACAGTAAGATAGCCGTTTGGGTGGAGAGGAAAGGGCGGATCTTGGCGATATTGTAGAGGTGAAACCGGCAGGTCTTGGTAACGGATAGGATGTGTGGGGTGAACGAGAGGGACGAGTCAAGGATGACACCGAGATTGCGGGCCTGAGAGACGGGAAGGATGGTCGTGCCATCCACGGTGATAGAGAAGTCTGGGAGAGGACCGGGCTTGGGAGGGAAGATGAGGAGCTCAGTCTTGCTCATGTTGAGTTTTAGGACGGGGGCGGAGATGTAGATCTGCGTGTCATCTGCGTAGAGATGGTAGTCAAAGCCGTGAGAGCGAATGAGTTCACCGAGGGAGTGAGTGTAAATGGAGAACAGAAGAGGGCCAAGAACTGACCCTTGAGGAACTCCAACAGTTAAAGGATGGGAGGGGGAGGAGGCTCCAGCGAAGGAGACCGAGAAGGACCGGCCAGAGAGGTAAGAGGAGAACCAGGAGAGGACAGAGTCCGTGAATCCAAGGTGAGATAAGGTATGGAGGAGGAGGGGATGGTCGACAGTGTCAAAGGCAGCAGAGAGGTCAAGGAGGATCAGAATGGAGTAGGAGCCATTGGATTTGGCAAGAAGGAGGTCATGGGTGACCTTAGAGAGAGCAGTCTCGGTAGAGTGGAGGGGACGGAAGCCAGATTGGAGGGGGTCTAGGAGAGAATGGGAGTTAAGGAATACTAAGCATCGATTGTAGACGACTCGTTCTAGGATTTTGGAAAGGAAGGGTAGTAGGGAGATAGGGCGATAAATGGAGGGGGAAGTGGGGTCGAGAGCGGGTTTTTTTAGGATGGGGGAGACGTGGGCATGTTTGAAGGCAGAGGGGAAGGAGCCCTTGGAGATTGAGTGGTTAAAAATAGAAGTTAAGGAAGGGAGGAGGGCAGGGGCGATGGTTTTAATAAGGTGAGAGGGAATGGGGTCCGAGGCGCAGGTGGAGGGGGTGGCACTTGCGAGGAGGGAGGAGATCTCCTCTGAGGATACTGCAGGGAAGGATGGGAAAGTAGGGGAGAGGGTTGGTGGAGGGGAGGGGAGAGGCGGAGGGGTGACTTTGGGGAGCTCAGACCTGATCGTGTTGATTTTCGTGAGGAAATAGGTGGCCAGATCATTGGGGGTGAGAGATGGGGGAGGGGGAGGAACAGGGGGCCTAAGGAGAGAGTTAAAGGTCCGGAACAATCGGCGGGGGTGACGGGCATGGGTGTCGATGAGGGAGGAGAAGAAGCTTTGCCTGGCGGAGGAGAGGGCAGAGTTAAGGCAGGAAAGGATAAGTTTGAAGTGTGTGAGGTCGGCTTGGTGCTTGGACTTTCGCCAGCAGCGCTCAGCAGCTCGAGCATAGGAGCGTAGGACGTGGACAGAGGAGGTGATCCAGGGCTGTGGGTTAGTGGAGCGAGAGCGGTGGAGGGAAAGTGGGGCGAGAGAGTTGAGATGAGTAGAGAGGGTGGAGTTGAGAGCGGAGACCTGATCGTCGAGAGTGGGAAGAGAGGACAGGGCGGCAAGGTGAGGAGAGATGCTATTGGAAAGACGGATGGGATCGAGAGAGCGGAGGTCTCTGTGGGGCAGTAGCGAAGATTTGCAGGGGGAGGGAGTGTGAGAGATGAGGCAGGTGAGAAGGTTATGGTCAGAGAGAGGGATTTCAGAGTTGGTGAGGGAGCAGATAGTGCAGCGGTAGGAGATGAGGAGGTCGAGGGTGTGACCGAGTCGGTGAGTGGGCGCGGTATGGTGGAGGAGGAGCTCGGCAGAGTCGAGGAGGGATAGCGGGCGGGCGGCAGACGAGTCGTCGGGTACATCCATATGGATGTTGAAGTCTCCAAGGATCAGAGTGGGCAGAGAGAAGGAGAGAAGGAAGGTGAGAAAGGGGTCAAGGTGGTTGAAGAAGTCGGAGGTGGGACCGGGAGGGTGGTAGATGACCGTGACAAGTAACTGGAGGGGGTGGTAGAGGCGAATGATATGGGCTTCGAAGGAGGGGAAGGAGAGGGAGGGGGGAGGAGGGATAGTGCGGAAGCGGCAACGGGGCGAGAGGAGGAAGCCGACGCCTCCTCCCTTACCGGTGAGTCTGGGGGAGTGGGAGAAGGAGAGGCCTCCGCTGGAGAGAGTGGCGGCAGAGACCGTGTCTTCGGGAGAGAGCCACGTTTCCGAAAGGGCGAGGAGGAGGAGAGAGCGAGAGAGGAAAAGGTCATGGATGAAAGGTAGCTTACCTGTAATAGAGCGGGGGTTCCAGAGGCCACACTTGAAAGTAGCTGTGGGTGCAAGGGGAGGAGGGGGGGAAGGGTGGGGGGAGGGGAGGGTTTGGATGGGAAGGAGGTGGCGGGGCCCTGGACGGGGAGAGGGGGATGAGGGGTAGTGGTGGGACAAGAGGAATGGGATGGGGCATGGGTGGGGAAGAGAGAAGGGGGGAGGGGGTGAAGAGGGGGTTTGGTGGGGGAAGAGTAGGGGGAGGGGGAAGAGGGGAAGCGCTGGTAAAGTGGGGTTCTAGGGCGGGAGAGGGGAGGGAGGGAGGAGACAGAGGAGAGAACGGGAAAGAGCTGAGCAAGAGAGGGGAAGGGGAAGGGGAGGATAGGAAGGGGCGGGAGGGGGGAGAGGGGGAGGGGGGACATGGCGAGGCCAGAGAGGTGGGTGGCAGCACTGACAACAATAAACAGTAATAAACGAAATCGGTAATATAGCAACATGATACAGTATGATACAATACGGTAGTGCTAATATAGCAACATGACACAGTATGATACAATATAGTCGTGTTAATAAAAGGGGGTGATGACCAGGGTCGGGGGTAGACTCGATTAAGGGGCGACCTGATCAGATTCAAAGTCTGATGACAATAAACAATAACAAGCGAGATCGCTAATATAGCAACATGCTACAGTAAGGCACACTACAATAGTGTTAATAAGCAGGCGATGACCAGGGTCGGGGGACGAGCCGACCCTACCCGATCAGACTCAAAGTCAAGCGGCCAGCGGCCGAGAGAGTCCCAGAGCTCATGACCAAATAACCCTGTGGCGGCGGGGGGGCCCTGAGGTTGTCCGGGGTGGGTGGCGGCCGTAGGCGGCGGCTAAGGTAAGGTAACATGGTGAAGGGCGTGAGCAAGAGGTCCACGGTGGGACCCGATCCGAGAATGGGATGGAATGAGGAGGTGACCTTGGGTGGAACAGAGAGAGTGAAAGGGGAAGAACACCAATATGTAAAGAAGCTGATGGGAACGGGTGAACCTTTTGAAACCTTTACCTGATAAATTTGAAGAGACAAGGGGTTAGGGGGAGGGCACAAACTTAAAATATCCTGTCACCTATAGAGTGGTCCTCCCAAGATTAATATACCCAGGATGCAATGACAGCCTTCGGAACCCGAACCTCAAAAGCCACGCAAAAAGAACAAAGTAAACAGAGATAAAAGTAAGGTAAAAAAGAGAATACGTTCTAGCCATAAAGAGGTTTGCCTTTTGATGGCCATTAATGTTGGTGGGAGCTTAGAGAAAACGTAAGCTCTTTAAAAGATGAAACATGTTTGTTTAGAAATATTAGATATGATTCTACTCTTCATGGAATTGGGTTAGGTTGTATTGCTTTTATTATTTTTTCTGGTTCTATAAGATTTCATATTGAATGACAACACAAGCTACGGTAGGTTTCTTTTTCATATTTTCCTAATGGGCTAGACCTCGAAACTGAATAAGCTGAAATTAGTCTAGATTTGCTATCAATCAGTCAATGATATCTACTGAGCGCTTTCTGTGTGAAAAACACTGTACTAATCGCTTGGGAGACTACCACATAGTTGGTAGATGTGTTCCCTGTCCACCCCGAGCTTACAGTCTAGATGACATCTTCTACATCGAGATTCTTGATTTAGCCACTACGCAGAGAAGGTGGAATTTTTCAGCCTTGTAGTCTTTGCATCAATTTATCTATTTTAATGTTCATTCATTCATTCAATAGTATTTATTGAGTGCTTACTATGTGCAGAGCACTCTACTAAGCGCTTGGAATGTACAATTTGGCAACAGATTGAGACAATCCCTGCCCATTGACGGGCTTACAGTCTAATTGGGGGAGACAGATGGACAAAAACAAGACAACTTAATCGCAATAAATAGAATCAAGGGGATGTACGCCTCATTAACAAAATAAATAGGGTAATAAAAATATATACAAATGAGCACAGTGCTGAGGGGAGGGGAAAAGAGAGGGGGAGGAGCAAAGGGAAAGCGGGGAAAGGGGGATTAGCTGAGGGGAGGTGAAATGGGGGCAGAGAGGCAGCAGAGAGAGTAGATGGAAAAGGGGAAGCTCAGTCTGGGAAGGCCTCTTGGAGGAGGTGAGCTCTCAGTAGGGCTTTGAAGAGGGGAAGAGAGTTAGTTTGGCAGACATGAGGAAGGAGGGCATTCCAGGACAGCGGGAGGACATGGGCCAGGGGTCGACGGCGGGATAAGCATGAACAGGGGACACTGAGGAGGTGAGCGGCAGAGGAGCGGAGCATGCAGGATGGGGAGTAGAAAGAGAGAAGGGAGGTGAGGTAGGAGGGGGCAAGGTGATGGAAAGGTTGGAAGCCAAAAGTGAGGAGTTTTTGTTTTGTGTGGAGGTTGATAGACAACTACTGGAGGCTTTTAAGGGGGGGAGTGACATGCCCAGAGTATTTCTGTAGGAAGATGATCTGGGCAGCGGAATGAAGAATTGACTGGAATGGTGAGAGACAGGAGGAAGGGAGATCTGAGAGGAGGCTGACACCATAATCCAGTTAGGATATTATGAGAGCCTGTACCAGCATGATAGCCGTTTGGATGGAGAGGAAAGGGAGAATCACGGCGATATTGTCAAGGTGAGACCAGCAGGCTTTGGGGACAGATTGTATGTGTGGGGTGAACGAGAGAGCTGAGTCAAGGATGACACCAAGGTTGTGGGCTTGAGAGACGGGAAGGATGGTCGTGCCGTCCACAGTGAGAGGGAAGTCAGGGAGAGGACAGGGTTTGGGAGGGAAGATAAGGAGTTCAGTTTTGGACATGTTGAGTTTTAGGTGGTGGGCAGACATGCAAGTGGAGATGTCCTGGAGGCAGGAGGAGATACGAGCCTGAAGGGAGGAGGAGAGAAGAGGGGAGGAGATGTAGATTTGGGTGTCATCTGCATAGAGATGATAGTTGAAGTTGTGGGAGCGAATGAGTTCACCAAGAGAGTGAGTGTAGATGGAGAACAGAAGAGGGCCAAGAACTGACCCTTGGGAAACCCCTTCAGTTAGAGGATGGGAGGGGGAGGAGTAGCCTGCCAAGGAGACCGAGAATGAACTGCCAGAAAGATAAGAGGAGAACCAGGAGAGGACAGAGCCTGTGAAACCAAGGTGAGGTCAATTCATTCATTCATTCAATAGTATTTATTGAGCGCTTACTATGTGCAGAGCACTGTACTAGGCGCTTGGGATGAACAAGTCGGCAACAGATAGAGACAGTCCCTGCCCTTCGACGGGCTTACAGTCTAATCGGGGGAGACGGACAGACAAGAACAATGGCAATAAATAGAGTCGAGGGGAAGAACATCTCGTAAAAACAATGGCAACTAAACAGAATCAAGGCGATGTACAATTCATTAACAAAATAAATAGGGTAATGTAAATATATACAGTTGAGCGGACGAGTACAGTGCTGTGGGGATGGGAAGGGAGAGGTGGAGGAGCAGAGGGAAAAGGGGAAAAAGAGGGTTTAGCTGCGGAGAGGTAAAGGGGGGGTGGCAGAGGGAGTAGAGGGAGAAGAGGAGCTCAGTCTGGGAAGGCCTCTTGGAGGAGGTGAGTTTTAAGTAGGGTTTTGAAGAGGGGAAGAGAATCAGTTTGGCGGAGGTGAGGAGGGAGGGCGTTCCGGGACCGCGAGAGGACGTGGCCCAGGGGTCGATGGCGGGATAGGCGAGACCGAGGGACGGTGAGGAGGTGGGCGGCAGAGGAGCGGAGCGTGCGGGGTGGGCGGTAGAAAGAGAGAAGGGAGGAGAGGTAGGAAGGGACAAGGTGATGGAGAGCCTTGAAGCCTAGAGTGAGGAGTTTTTGTTTGGAGCGGAGGTTGATAGGCAACCACTGGAGTTGTTTAAGAAGGGGAGTGACATGCCCAGATTGTTTCTGCAGGAAGATGAGCCGGGCAGCGGAGTGAAGAATAGACTGGAGCGGGCGAGAGAGGAGGAAGGGAGGTCAGAGAGAAGGCTGACACGGTAGTCTAGCCGGGATATAACGAGAGCCTGTAGCAGTAAGGTAGCCATTTGGGTGGAGAGGAAAGGGCGGATCTTGGCGATATTGTAGAGGTGAAACCGGCAGGTCTTGGTAACGGATAGGATGTGTGGGGTGAACGAGAGAGACGAGTCAAGGATGACACCGAGATTGCGGGCCCGAGAGACCGGAAGGATGGTCGTGCCATCCACGGTGATAGAGAAGTCTGGGAGAGGACCGGGCTTGGGAGGGAAGATGAGGAGCTCAGTCTTGCTCATGTTGAGTTTTAGGTGGCGGGCCGACATCCAGGTGGAGACGTCCCGGAGGCAGTAGGAGATGCGAGCCTGAAGGGAGGGGGAGAGGACAGGGGCGGAGATGTAGATCTGCGTGTCATCTGCGTAGAGATGGTAGTCAAAGCCGTGAGAGCGAATGAGTTCACCGAGGGAGTGAGTGTAAATGGAGAACAGAAGAGGGCCAAGAACTGACCCTTGAGGAACTCCAACAGTTAAAGGATGGGAGGGGGAGGAGGCGCCAGCGAAGGAGACCGAGAATGACAGGCCAGAGAGGTAAGAGGAGAACCAGGAGAGGACGGAGTCTGTGAAGCCAAGGTGAGATAAGGTATGGAGGAGGGGAGGAGGATTAGGTCAGAGTAGTAGCCATTCGATTTGGCAAGAAGGAGGTCATGGGTGACCTTTGAGAGGGTGGACTCGGTAAAGTGGAGGGGACGGAAGCCAGATTTGGGGGGGTCCAGGAAAGAGTTGGAGTTAAGGAATTCTAGGCAGCAAGTGTAGACGACTCGTTCTACCCTTTCAGTTGAATGAAATATCGATCCAAAGTTGATTCATCTGTGCTGGGCAGCAGCAGCATGGGTTAGAGTCAAAGGAGGATGATCAAGAGATCAAAACGTTGATCAAAGCCAACGGCAGAGGCTCAAGTTTTTACTGAGCAGAAGGCAGCGATGGTAAACCACTTCCTTATCTTTACCAAGAAAACTCTACGGATCCACTACCAGAACAACTTAATGGCAGAGTGGGACGTTCTGGAGAGGGTGTGTCCATGGAGTCACTATGGGTTGGAAATGACTTGATGGAATGTTAATAAATCAATTCATCTCTATCAGGCCATTTCTGGCTGATTGATAAATACAGTAGGTTCCTCTTGGCCCTCCGGAAGATGCTCCCACAGGAGTGAGCCCTCATTGGTCCCCCATGCTGTTCCTGGGCTTCTCATTGGCGATTGAGTGGAGATTGGCATCCCTTCTTCTCCAATGGTGTCCGCTCATCGCTCTTAGTCCCGCCTCCGAGGATTGGTTGCTCTCTGCCTCGTGTTCGGGTCCGCCATCTTAGAGCCACGTGGGCTGGGGTTGGGGTGGGAGCTGCGGGATCACCTTGAACTGCGGGGGCAACACCGTGTCTTGAGTCAGGGCGGAGCTCAGCCCACACCCCCCTTTGGAGGTTTGGGACCCCCATTTGGAGGTGGGGAGGGGAAGGAACCGGGGGGAGGGACGGGGTTGGCAACTGGCGGGAGGAACGGGGTTGGCAGCCGGGGGTGGGGGGTGTTGGGGCGGGGCCCCGGGTTAGATGGGAGCAGCTCGGGGATGCCCCGGGGCAGCAAAGGCTCCGTGCCCCGACCTCCCTCTTAGAGACCAGGCAGAACTCACCTGCCTCATAGCATATACTAAGCTATGTGCTAAGCGCTGTGGTAGATAAAAGATAATCAGATCAGTTAGTCCTTCTCCCACACAGTCTTTTCCATTTTATTTGCATTTTCCTTCCTGTTAGGAGCAGTTTGGCTAAGACATTTAAAAAAGATCACCTTCACCAGGTCTCTAATATGGATATCTACACCATATCCTGATATGGCGATCCACATTTATCAAAATGAGTGTCCCTTATAGTGCATACACTGCTCATAAATTAGAGTATGGATTGATTTTTATCATTTTTTTTAATTTGGTATTGTAATGATAATAATAATGTTGGTATTTGTTAAGCGCTTACTATGTGCCGAGCACTGTTTTAAGCGCTGGGGTAGACATAGGGGAATCAGGTTGTCCCACGTGGGGCTCACAGTCTTAATCCCCATTTTACAGATGAGGGAACTGAGGCACAGAGAAGTGAAGTGACTTGCCCACAGTCACACAGCCGACAAGTGGCAGAGCCGGGATTCGAACTCATGAGCCCTGACTCCAAAGCCCATGCTCTTTCCACTGAGCCACGCTAAAAATCTAATTCAGCACTCTTGGGAGAAAATCTATGGTGCAAGAAAAACATTGCTCTACACGTTGACACCTGATTCAATAGTTTTCTGGTGAATTGAAGAACCATCCAGAGAGGTAATAGACCTTATTGTTTCCCCAAAGCATACGAGATGTAAACTACTTGTGGACAGAGAACATATATACCAACAGTGCTCTGCACAAAGCAGGTGCTCAGTAAATTCCACTGACTGATTGATTTGGGTGTGAACCCTGGAGAAAACAACTCTCATGCTCTGCAATTTATCAGTCTACCAATTTATCACTTCAGCAGCCAAGCACAGTTATTTAGAGTCTCAAATTCCACTAGCGAATGGCAATTCCAGGGCTATAGGACACTTGCACGGAGGTGGCTGAATTATGGGAAAATATATTACAGAAGAGTCAAAGTAGGGCACCAGCCACCTTTTGCTTTGATCTCTGGGCGTGGAAGACAGGGGCAGCTATGCTTTCACCTTCATTAAAAGAAGTAGACTAGGTGATTTCACCAAGGAATATCAGGAGGCAACAAATGTTTGAACTACTGCTTTTTCTTTCCTGTTTTATCATGGCCACCATTGGCAACAGTGGCAATATTGACTGAGCACTGACACTGTAGCGCGATCCACTGACCGATCAACCTGTGAATCAGATTTATTAAGCATCTTACAATCTAGCGGAGGAGATGTGAAAAGATGAAGCAGGATGGCCTAGTAGAAAGAGCATGGGCCTGGGAGTCAGGGGACCTGAATTCTAATCCCAGCTCCGCTAGTTGCTGATGGTGTGCCTCTGGGTAAGTCACTTATCTGTGCCTCAGTTTCCTCATTTCTAAAATGGGGATTCAATTCTTAATCAGTGGTATTTACTGAGCACTAACTACTTGCCAAGTGCAGTTCTAAACTCTTGGGAGAGTACAATTCAAGAGAATTAGCAGGCACGTTCTCCTCCAACCGGCGTAGACTGTGAGCCCTATATGGGACAGGGACTGTGTCCAACCTGGTCATTCAATATCTACCCCAGTGCATAGCACAGTGGTTGACACATAGTAAGCATTTAACAAGTACCATTTTTAAAAGGCACTAAAGTAACTTCCAGATAGGAGGAAACAATAGAGTTGCATAAGATGTGCATAAAGATATTCATTCATTCATTCAATAGTATTTATTGAGCGCTTACTATGTGCAGAGCACTGTACTAAGCGCTTGGAATGAACAAGTTGGCAACAGATAGAGACAGTCCCTGCCCTTTGACGGGCTTACAGTCTAATCGGGGATCCGGACAGACAAGAACAATGGCAATAAATAGAGTCAAGGGGAAGAACATCTCGTAAAAACAATGGCAACTAAATAGAATCGAGGCGATGTACAATTCATTAACAAAATAAATAGGGTAATGGAAATATATACAGTTGAGCGGACGAGTACAGTACTGAGGGGATGGAAAGGGAGAGGGGGAGGAGCAGAGGGAAATGGGGGGAAAAGAGGGTTAAGCTGCGGAGAGGTGAAGGGGGGGTGGTAGAGGGAGTAGAGGGAGAAGAGGAGCTCAGTCTGGGAACGCCTCTTGGAGGAGGTGAGTTTTAAGTAGGGTTTTGAAGAGGGGAAGAGAATCAGTTTGGCAGAGGTGAGGAGGGAGGGCGTTCCAGGACCACGGGAGGACGTGGCCCAGGGGTCGACGGCGGGATAGGCGTGACCGAGGGACGGTGAGGAGGTGGGCGGCAGAGGTGCGGAGCGTGCGGGGTGGGCGGTAGAAAGAGAGAAGGGAGGAGAGGTAGGAAGGGGCAAGGTGATGGAGAGCCTTGAAGCCTAGAGTGAGGAGTTTTTATTTGGAGCGGTCGTTGATAGGCAACCACTGGAGTTGTTTAAGAAGGGGAGTGACATGCCCAGATCGTTTCTGCAGGAAGATGAGCCGGGCAGCAGAGTGAAGAATAGACTGGAGTGGGGCGAGAGAGGAGGAAGGGAGGTCGGAGAGAAGGCTGACACAGTAGTCTAGCCGGGATATAACGAGAGCCTGTAGCAGTAAGGTAGCCGTCTGGGTGGAGAGGAAAGGGCGGATCTTGGGGATATTGTAAAGGTGAAACCAGCAGGTCTTGGTAACGGATAGGATGTGTGGGGTGAACGAGAGAGACGAGTCAAGGATGACACCGCGATTGCGGGCCTGAGAGGCGGGAAGGATGGTCGTGCCATCCACGGTGATAGAGAAGTCTGGGAGAGGACCGGGTTTGGGAGGGAAGATGAGGAGCTCAGTCTTGCTCATGTTGAGTTTTAGGTGGCGGGTCGACATCCAGGTGGAGACGTCCCGGAGGCAGGAGGAGATGCGAGTTTGAAGGGAGGGGGAGAGGACGGGGGCGGAGATGTGGATCTGCGTGTCATCTGCGTAGAGATGGTAGTCAAAGCCGTGAGAGCGAATGAGTTCACCGAGGGAGTGAGTGTAATTGGAGAACAGAAGAGGGCCAAGAACTGACCCTTGAGGAACTCCAACAGTTAAAAGATGGGAGGGGGAGGAGGCGCCAGTGTAGGAGACCGAGAATGATCGGCCAGAGAGGTAAGAGAAGAACCAGGAGAGGACGGAGTCCGTGAAGCCAAGGTGAGATAAGGTGTGGAGGAGGAGGGGATGGTCGACAGTGTCAAAGGCAGCAGAGAGGTCAAGGAGGATCAGAATGGAGTAGGAGCCATTGGATTTGGCAAGAAGGAGGTCATGGGTGACCTTAGAGAGAGCAGTCTCGGTAGAGTGGAGGGGACGGAAGCCAGATCCGAGGGGGTCCAGGAGAGAATGGGAGTTAAGGAATTCTAAGCAGCGATTGTAGGACGACTCGTTCTAGGATTTTGGAAAGGAAGGGTAGTAGGGAGATAGGGCGATAACTGGAGGGGGAAGTGGGGTCAAGAGCGGGTTTTTTTAGGATGGGGGAGACGTGGGCATGTTTGAAGGCAGAGGGGAAGGAGCCCTTGGAGACTGAGTGGTTAAAAATAGAAGTTACGGAAGGGAGGGCAGGGGCTATGGTTTTAATAAGGTGAGAGGGAATGGGGTCCGAGGCGCAGGTGGAGGGGGTGGCACTTGCGAGGAGGGAGGAGATCTCCTCTGAGGATACTGCAGGGAAGGATGGGAAAATAGGGGAGAGGGTTGGTGGAGGGGAGGGGAGAGGCGGAGGGGTGACTTTGGGGAGCTCAGACCTGATTTTGTTGATTTTTGTGAGGAAATAGGTGGCCAGATCATTGGGGGTGAGAGATGGGGGAGGGGGAGGAACAGGGGGCCTAAGGAGAGAGATAAAGGTCCGGAACAATCGGCGGGGGTGACGGGCATGGGTGTCGATGAGGGAGGAGAAGAAGTTTTGCCTGGCGGAGGAGAGGGCAGAATTAAGGCAGGAAAGGATAAATTTGAAGTGTGTGAGGTCGGCTTGGTGTTTGGACTTTCGCCAGCAGCGCTCAGCAGCTCGAGCATAGGAGCGTAGGAGGCGGACAGAGGAGGTGATCCAGGGCTGTGGGTTAGTGGAGCGAGAGCGGCGGAGGGAAAGGGGGGTGAGAGAGTCAAGATGCGTAGAGAGGGTGGAGTTGAGAGCGGAGACCTGATCAACGAGAGTGGGAAGTGAGGACAGGGCGGCAAGGTGAGGAGAGATGCTTTCGGAAAGAGTGATGGGATTGAGAGAGCGGAGGTCTCTGTGGGGCAGTAGCGAAGATTTGCAGGGGGAGGGAGTGTGAGAGATGAGGCAGGTGAGAAGGTTATGGTCAGAGAGTGGGATTTCAGAGTTGGTGAGGGAGCAGATAGTGCAGCGGTAGGAGATGAGGAGGTCGAGGGTGTGACCGAGTCGGTGAGTGGGCGCGGTATGGTGGAGGAGGAGCTCGGCAGAGTCGAGGAGGGATAGCAGGTGGGCGGCAGAGGAGTCGTCGGGTACATCCGTGTGGATGTTGAAGTCTCCGAGGATCAGAGTGGGCAGAGAGAAGGAGAGAAGGAAGGTGAGAAAGGGGTCTAGGTGGTTGAAGAAGTCGGAGGTGGGACCGGGAGGGCGGTAGATGACAGAGACAAGTATCTGGAGGGGGTGGTAGAGGCGAATGATATGGGCTTCGAAGGAGGGGAAGGAGAGGGGGGGGGAGGAGGGATAGTGCGGAAGCGGCAACGGGGCGAGAGGAGGAAGCCGACGCCTCCTCCCTTACCGGTGAGTCTGGGGGAGTGGGAGAAGGAGAGGCCTCTGCCGGAGAGAGCGGCGGCGGAGACCGTGTCTTCGGGAGAGAGCCACGTTTCCCAAAGGGCGAGGAGGAGGAGGAGAGAGCGGGAGAGGAAAAAGTCATGGACGAAAGGTAGTTTACCTGTAATAGAGCGGGGGTTCCAGAGGCCACACTTGAAAGTAGCTGTGGGTGCAAGGGGGGGGAGGGGGAGAAGGGCAGGGGAGGGGAGGGTTTGGATGGGAAGGAGGTGGGGGGGCCCTGGACGGGGACAGGGGGATGAGGGGTAGCAGTGGGACAGGAGGACTGGGATGGGGCGTGGGTGGGGAAGAGAGAAGGGGAGAGGGGGTGAGGAGGGGGTTTGGTGGGGGGGAGAGGAGGGGGAGGCGGAAGAGGGGTAGCGCTGGTAAAGTGGGGTTCTAGGGTGGGGGAGGGGAGGGGGGGAGGAGACAGAGGAGAGAGCGGGAAAGAGCTGAGCGAGAGAGGGGAAGGGGAGGACAGGAAGGGGCGGGGGGGAGGAGGGACATGGTGAGGCCAGAGAGGTGGGTGGCAGCACTGACAACGATAAACAGGAACAAACGAAATCGGTAATATAGCAACGATACAGTATGATACAATACAGTAGTGTTAATAAGGGGGCGATGACCAGGGTCGAGGGTAGGCTCGATTAAGGGGCGACCTGATCAAAATCAAAGTCAGGCGGCTGGTGAGGCCAGAGAGGTGGGTGGCAGCACTGATGAAAATAAACAATAACAAGCGAAATCGCTAATATAGCAACATGGTACAGTAAGACACACTACAATAGTGTTAATAAGCAGGCCATGACCAGGGTCGGGGGACGAGCCGACCCTACCCGATCAGACTCAAAGTCAAGCGGCCAGCAGCCGAGAGAGTCCCAGAACTCATGACTCCTGTGGCGGCGGGGGGGTCCTGAGGTTGTCCGGGGTGGGTTGCGGCCATAGGTGGCCGCTAAGGTAAGGTAACACGGTGAGAACAAGGACATCGTCGCCCGGGGCGGGGGCGGGGGAGATGAATCACCTCAAGGGGGAAGAGGGAGTGAGGCCATCCCCAAATGGCCGCCTCAGGCGGAGTGGGGGCTTCCCAAAATGGCCGCCTCGGGCAGAGTGGGGGAGCGGTTGGGGAGCACAATGTCCCCGGGCCCGAGCAGGGGGACACAATGTCCCCAGAGGCCACAATGTCCCTAGGGCCGAGCAGGGGAGCACAATGTCCCCAGGGTCGAGAAGGGGAGCACAATGTCCCCGGGCCCGAGCAGGGGGCGTGGAATGGGAGCTGGTGGCTGGGGGTCTGTAGGGGCAAAGATCCTTAGTGTCGGAGTTCCCGAGCGGGGGTGCGGAGGTCCAGGTTGGGAAAGGATGAGGCGGGCGCGGGGCCGGGCGGTCCGAGACTCAGCTCCCCGGGGGAGGCGGAGGAGGCGCAGATGAGTCGGCGAGCGGCAGGCGAAGGGGGGGCCTGTCGGGAATTGGGGCCGGGCGGGCCGAGGCTGCGCCTCAGGGGAGCAGAGATCCTGAGCCCACGCGGTAATGGCTCCAAGGGTCCGGGCGATGACAAGGCTCAGCTTCCCGGGAGAGAGAGGCGGTCCCGGCCTGGATGAGTCGGCGGTCAGTGGCCAAAAAGCCGCTAAAGTCGGCGGTCGATGGCCAAAAAGGCTGCTAAAGAGCTAGCCTGGAAATGGGGGGCAGGCAGCCCAAGGAACCGCCGCCTGGGAGGAGAGCTCCCGAGTCCATGTGGTGGCCGATTCGCCTGGGAAGAGGGGGACCGGCGATCTGAGACTCACCCCCAGGGGAGCAGAGATCCCGAGCCCACGTGGTATGCGTAAGTGGCAGTGCATGGGAGGAAGAGGGTGGTTCTAGGGGGACAAATAGGAGCATTTTAAGATGTGATTCCTCGCCTTGAAGAGCTGATATGCAATTTACTTTGCCCAGACACCTTATTCCAGAAACCACCTACTAGACCTAAACCAGAACATTATACCTTCCTGCCGCTGAAGAGCTCTGAGGAAATTAGAGGGAAAAATTAATTAAAGACCTCTGAATGTCTCTTCCCATGTGTTGCTTGCTGGCAATTTATAAAATGCTGTAAAAAAAAAATTCAAAGTCATTCTTTTCCAATGTGAACAAAGCTTGTTAGGAGATTCAGATCAATAGCAAAGCATTTAAAAGCTCTTGAAAATGTAGATTATGAAATATTGGAAATGTGGTTAGCAAAACAAACTTGCAGTTATTTCTAAATGGTTCATTTCGAGCAATTCTTTGATGAACAAAGCTGCCAGCGATCAGTTGTAAGTAGAAGGCTTTTCTTGAAGGTGATTACTCTCATCGGAATCAAAAACAAAACAAAAGGCCAATGGCCAGATCTAATGCAGTCTAAATGGAGGCTCACCATCATGTCAAACAAAGGTCCTGTTGACACTTCTCTGTCACTCACGAGTGTCTTGATTACAATATCATGAATGTGATTCAAGGAATCTCTTCTAGATTGATAATCCTGATGGAGCAGTCTAAAATGATATGCAGTCATTTATGTTATGATCATCCCAAATCTGTGTTCAACCACTACAAAGGTTTCACCCTTCAGGCTTCTGAAAATAAAGCTGAATACAATTAAGGTTTCTTATCAGTCTTCTAAATACTTTAAATAATGAATACTTGGGCTTCAGAGTATTCATAGTCATGCTTCTTAGTGGGTACCTCTTCCCATATTTGACATCGTCCTTTCTCTGATGAGCCTCAGAGATCAAAGGAGGATGAAACCGGTTTCGTGCCTCTGTTAGCACAGTCTACTATACTCAAATAGGTGCTCAGTAAATACCATTCCTACTACTACTTTGTAATGTCATCAAGACCATTTGATTGTGCTCTGGAGTAATCAAAAGCTTTATGTAGCTCTCATTTTATACTTATGAGATGCTTCTCGCTCATTTGTCACAATGGATGGTGGTATGGCCTACTGGAAAGTTCATGGGACTGTGAGTCAAGAGATTTGGGCTCTAGTACAGGCTCTGTCACTGACCTGCTGTGTGACCGTGGCCAAGTTACTTATTCATTCAATCGTATTTACTGAGCGCTTTCTAAGTGCAGAGCACTGTACTAAGCACTTGGGGGAGTACAATACAACAATAAACAAACATCCCCTGCCCACAAGGAGTTTACAGTCTAGAGGGGGAGACAGACATTAATGTAAATAAATAATTTGCAGATGTGTACATAAGTGCTGTGGGACTATGAGGGGGAATGGATAAGGGGAGCAAGTCAGGACAAAGCAGAAAGGAGTGGGAGAAGAAATGGGGGTTTAGTCAGGGAAGAACTCTTGGAAGAGATGTGCCTTCAATAAAGTTTTGAAGGAGGGGAGAGTAATTATCGGATTTGAGGCAGAATGGCTTTCCAGGTCAGAAGTAGGATGTGGGCGAGTGATTGGCGGTGAGATAGATGAGATCGAGGTATAGCAAAAGGTTAGCATTAGAGGAGCAGAGTGTGTGGGCTGGGTTGTAGTAGGAGAGTAGTGAAATGAGATAGGAGGGGGCAAGGTGACTGAGTGCTTTAAAGCCAATGATGAGACATATTTGATGCGGAAGTGGATGGACTACCACTGGTGCTTTTTTGAGGAGTGGGGAAACATGGTCTGAACGTGTTTGTAAAAAAATGAGCCAGGCAGCAGAGTGACATATGCACTGGAGTGGGGAAAGACAGGAAGTTGGGAGGTTAGCAAGGAGGCTGATACAGTAATCAAGGCGGGATAGGATAAGTGGTAGTATTAACATGGTAGCCATTTGATGGAGAGGAAAGGGCTGATTTTAACGATATTGTGAAGGTGGAGCCGACAGGATTTAATAATAGATTGAATATGTGGGTTGAACAAGACAGGGGAGTCAAGGATAACGGCAAGGATATGGGCTTGGGAGGCAGGAAGGATGGCGGAGCCATCTACAGTGATGACAAAGTCAGGGGAGGACAGGGTTTGGGTGGGAAGATAAGGAGCTCTGTTTTGAACATGTTAAACTTGAGTTGATGGGAGGACATCGAAGTAGGGATGTCTTGAAAGCAGGAGGAAATCTGAGACTGCAGAGAGGGAGAGAGATCAGGGTTGGAGATGTAGATTTGGGTATCATCTGCATAAAGGTGATAGTTGAAGCCATATGAGCGAATGAGTTCTCCAAGAGAGCGAGTGTAGATGGAGAATAGAAGGGGACCCAGAACTGAACCTTGAGGGACCCCACAGTTAGGGGATGGGTGGCAGAGGAGGAACCTGTAAAAGAAACCTAGAATGAGCAGCCAGAGAGATGAGGAGAATCAGTAGAGGACAGTGACAGTGAAGCTGAGGTTGGATGTTTCCAGGAGAAGAGCATGGTCACCAGTGTCAAAAGGAGCTGAGAGGTCAAGAAGGACAAGGATGGAGTAGAGGCCATTGGATTTGGCAAGAGGGCAATCACCAGTGACCTTTGAGAGGGCAGTTTTTGTGAAGTGAGGGGGATGGAAGCCAGATTGGAGCGGGTTCAGGAGAGAATTGGAGGAGATGAATTTGAGACAGTGCAGGTAGACAACTCGCTCAAGGAGAGTGTAGAGGAATTGGAGAGGAAGCAGATGGGGTGATAACTGGAGGGAGCTGTGGAGGGTCAAGGGAGGGTTTTTTTTGGGATAGGGGAGGCAGAGACATGTTTGAAAGGCATGGGGAAGGAGCCATTGGAGAGCGTACAGTTGAAGATGGTGAAGGTGTGAAGAAATGGGGTCAGATGCATAGGTGGAGGGGGGTGGATTTTGAGAGAAGGCAGGAGATCCCCTCTAGACATACTGCTGGGAAAGATGAGAGAGTTGAAGAAGGGGCAGGATCAGGGAGGGACTGGGGAGGAGCAGGGGAGACTTTTGGGAGATCTCCCCTGATAGTGTCATTTTTCCTAATAAAGTAGTTGGCCAGGTCTTTGGGGGCACGGGATAATAATAATAATAATATTGGTATTTGTTAAGTGCTTACTATGTGCAGAGCACTGTTCTAAGTGCTGGAGTAGAGACAGGGTAATCAGGTTGTCCCACGTGAGGCTCACAGTTAATCCCCATTTTATAGATGAGGTGACTGAGGCACAGAGAAGTTAAGTGACTTGCCCACAGTCACACAGCTGATGTGGCAGAGCCAGGATTCAAACCCATGACCTCTGACTCCCAAGCCCGGGGTCTTTCCACTGAGCCATGCTGGGATGGGGGAGGCCGGGAGCGAGGGGGCTTGAGGGAATAAATGTCTGGGCTCTTTTCTAGAATGATAATCCTGATGGAGCACTCTAAAATTATCTACATTTCTGATATGATCTTCCCAAATCTCCATGCAACCACTACAAGGGTTTCACCCTTCAGGCTTCTGAAAATGTGGCTGACTGCAGTTAGGGTTTATCGGACTTCTAAAACTCTAAATGACGTGGTTACTTAACCACTTTGGGCCTCTGTTTCCTCATCTGTAAATGAGGATAAGATTCCCATTCTCCCAACTGTGAGCCCCAAGTGGGACTAGGACTGTATCTGCTGTGATTATCTTGTAGCTCTGCCACTGGCTTAGCCTGCTTGACCTTGGCCAAGTCACTTAACCTATCTGGGCCTCATTTCTTTTCATCTCTGATGCTGATAGAGTTTCCTGTATGGAACAGTGCATGAACCTGAGACTTCCTACTGTGAGCCTGTGTGGGACAGGGACTGTGTATATATACTGTATCTACCCCAGGGCTTAATAATAATAATGATAATGATAATAATAATAATGGCATTTGTTAAGTGCTTACTGTGTGCCAAGCACTGTTCTAAGCATTGGGGGGTACAAGGTAATCAGGTTGTCCCACATGGGACTCACAGCCCCATGTGAGTCCCATGGAGCTGACGGCTTAGCACCGTGCTTGTCACATTGTAAGTGCTTAAAAAATACCACAGCTATCTCTGAGAAAAAGAATAATTATATATCTGTAATGTATTTATTTATATTAATGTCTGCCTCCCCCTCTAGATTGTAAGTTCATTGTGGGCAGGGAATATTTCTGTTTATTTTGTATTTTACTCTCTCAAGCACTTAGCACAGTTCTCTGCACACAATAAGCGCTCAATAAATACAATTGAAAGAAGAAGGAGGAGGAGGAGAAGAAGGAGAAGGAGAGGGAAGAAGAAGTTGGGAAATTAATCAGGGAAGGGCTTCTGGAAGAGGTGATGTTTTAGGAGGGCATTAAAGTAGGGGAAAGATGTGATTTGATAAAACTGAGGAGGAGGGCATTCCGGGCAGAGGAAAAGGTTGATCCAGGAATGGAAGGCAGGTTATCTGAGAGTGGGAGGCAGACATTTTGGTGAGGTGAAAGGAGCATGAGTCAAGGTGTAGCAGAAGCAAGTGGTAAGGGGAAGTCAACTGGAGGAGTTCAACCTAAAATGTGAGGAGTGGCTTTTGAAATGAGAAATATTGGAGTCCCCATTGGAGACTTTTGAAGAGGGGAGTGATGTGCTATGGTCATAGTTTTAAAAAGATCAGGTACTTGGGGAGAGCTCAGAATCTGGTAATAAAATCTGACCTGTATTGCACATTAATTCACCATCTCAGAGAAAGATTTTAATTTCCTGTCTACTTCCAGTTTAGATGGGACAGAATGAGAGCTGACAAATGCATTCAGTCTATATTAGTTCCATTAAAGGCAGTAATATTCAAAAGTCACCTGGAGAAATAAGGCACACTGCCCACATGCACTGGCACTTCATAAACATCCTTTCCCAAATATCCACTCAGTTTGATCTTCAGTGTCATGGTTCCTGCCAGACTGTTTTGACAGAAAAATCCCCAGGCACAGGGCCAATAACAGCCATGTGAGATCTGGTTTTATTCATTTATTTTCTTTTTATGAAACTTGTCAAGTGCTTACTATGTGTCAAGCACTGTTCTAAGCACTGGGATGGATACGAGTTAATCAGGTCAGACACAGTCCCTGTCCAACATGGGGCTCACAGTCTATGTAGGAAGGAAAACAGGTTTTGACCCCCATTTAACAGTTAATAAAACTGAAGCTCAGAAAAATGAAGTGACTTGCCCAAGGTCACACAGCAGGCAACTGGCAGACCTGGGATTAGAACCCAGGACCTCTCACTCCCAGACCTGAGCTCTTTCCACTAGGCCATGCTGCTTCTCACTAGGCCATGCTGCTTCTTCCTGCCATTATAGTGGAAGTTCTTGATGGGCAAGGAACCAGTCACTTCTTCATTCTGTACATTCCAAGAGCCTTGTACAGAGTCTGGCACCTAGTGAGTGTTCAATGTCACATTCTATTGCTAGAGCAGCTCCAGAAATATTTAACATCAAGTAGCCCATCAGGATCATAGACAGTGAGGTTCTGGAAAAGCAGTAATGCCTAGTGGAAAGAGCATGGAACTGTGGGTCGGGAGAACTGTGTAATAGAAAACTGGCTGACTGTGTGACCTTGGGCAGATCACTTAACTTCTCTTTGCCTCAGTTTCCTTGTCTGTGAAATGGGGGAATATCTTTTTTTCCTCATAAGTAGACCCTGAGCCCCATGTGGGACAAGTCTGTGTTCAATCTGATTATCACATATCTACCTCAGAGCTTAGCAAAGTGCTTGGCTCAAAGTGAGCATTTCTTGTCTTGTCATGTGCTATAGAGTCATCTACGACCCATAGCGACTCCATGGACACATCTTTCCCAGAATGCCCCAACTCCACCTGCAGTCATTCTGGTAGTGTATCCATAGAGTTTTCTTGGTAACAATACAGAAGTGGTTTACCATTGCCTCCTTCCATGCACTCAACTTGAGTCTCTGCCCTTGACTCTCTCCTATGCCCCTGCTGCCCAGCACAGGTGAGTTTTGACTTGCAGCAGATTGCCACTGCCCAAGTTAGGAATGGAATGGGTAGGCCTCTGTTTGACTCTTCCTCCCATAGCTGGGACTGGTAAAGTACTGGAAACTCTCCAGGTGCGATCTTGAGAGGGGAGTGAGCATTTAGTAAACACTAAACTTATCATCAGGATCCTGAATTGTAATCAGACTGCCAGCATCGAAGCAATGCTCGCTGTAAGACATCTTGTTTGTCCCATGATTTAATTCTCAGTAGCAGACAAGATCTGGAGCAGTCGATCATTCAGTCATTCAGTTGCATTTATGGAGCACTTACTTTGTGCAGAGCAGCAGCGTGGCCTGGTAGAAAGAACATGAGCCTGGGAGTCAGAGGATCTGGGTTGGAGTTCTGGCTCTGCCACTTGTCTGCTGTGTGACTTTGGGTAAGTCACCATTACAGAAGAGGAGGACTGCTGGGTCCCTATTTGATGAGCAAACCTAAAACCCACCTCTCTGGGGTCTCAGTGCCCCGTGGGGAGTGTTTATGAGCGGGATGCAGGGAAACAATAAGGATCGCCAGATACTCTGTCTTCTTGTTCACTTGCAATCTGAAGTAGATGAACACGAGTGGTTTTGCCCACATCCATACTGTTTGCTTAGACTGTGAGCCCCTGGAGAACAGGAAAAGCAGCTACTGAATTGTCTCTGTACAGTGCCCAACACAGCTTCCCGCACAGACGGCTGCTCGATAATTGCTTCTGTCTTGCTGTTGTAGCTCTTGAGATGTTGGAATAAAAGCTGCTGGCCTTTGTGCTTTTCTTATATTTCTGTCATTCTGCTGTGGAATCCTGCCAAACAGTGTGCCAACTGAAATACAAATGAAAAACATGTTTCCTCCCTTAGTCGACATGGTATTTGGAGCAGATGAAATGCTAAAAGAAGATGGCAAATGCATGTGTGGATGGTTCATCTGGTTTCATGGCACTAATAAGGTGACCCTAAAATTATCATCTATTGCATTAAGCCAGGCTGTTTAGTGGGCCTTGGAAAAGCTTGAGATCTCGATTCTCTTCCTAGTTCTAAAGCTTCTCTCGTTATTATGATTAATTACAATGGTGTGATGTACTCTGAAGCTTCTAACATTTTAGGATAAGAAGAGAACCATCTCTCAGTCCCCAGTAATTTCAGAGGATCCCAGAGACCTTCTCATTGATTGCAACACAACTTTTCCTTCTCCTTCTAGGATCACTTGAGTGGCCTTTAATGAAGGGGAGTTAGAACAAACACGTCATCTTAATCTGCCCATCCAGTTGACAACATTCCATGGTTGCTGCCTGTGACTAGCAGCTGGGTGGCCAGTGACGGTACTCAAAGAAACTGGAGCCAGAGACACGTGTGATGAGCCATGTGTTAACCTGGCACACAGCCTAACATGCCTATGTCACATGGCCATTTTTGTGGACAACTCCAGGAATTTATCCCAACCTCTTCTGGGTTCTACTTGTTCCCCTCCCAGGTCCCTGTGAATGTGTGTGCTGCTAATGAGCTGTGAAACTTGGTATCAGAAGCCAAGTGGAAGGGAGATTAAATGTTGAAAATTAAAATAAAGACATCCAGGGAGGAAAACGTAGTGGACAAGGGACAGACCAGATGAAAGTTGGATGACTGGACCAACCTCCTGATAGATCTGTGGAGGTGACTTATTCACCAGCTAATATGAGGGCATTCTTAGTGTTCAAGCCAACCTATTCACTGTGCCTCATCCTCACCTCTCACCATTGACTAGGAATAACAATAAGTGTGGTAGGTGTTAAATGCTTACTATTAATTATGGTATTTGTTAACTGTATACTATGTGCCAAGCACTGTGCTAAGCATCAGGATAGATATGAGACAATGAGATTGAACAGTCCCTGTCTCTTACAGGGCTCCCAGTGTAGTGGGATAAAGAACAGGAATCTTATCCCCATTTTAGAGGAGAGGAGGAAACTTGAGGCACAGAGAATCAATCAATAAATAGTATTTATTGAATACTTACTGTGTGCAGAGCATTGTACTAAGCAGTTGGGAGAGTACACACTACAACAGAATTGGTAGACATGATCCCTGTCCACAAAGGGCTTCTGGTTTACTAAGAAGTGAAGTGATATTTGCTCAGGGTCACATGGCAGGCCAGTGGAAGAGTTGGGATTTAGAAACTAGGTCTCCTGACTCCAGTCCCGTGCTCTCTTGCCCCTGTGACCTCTTGCTTACATCCTCCCTTACTTTGGGACTATCTCCCCCTTCACATCCAGCAGGCTACTCCTTGACCCATCTTCAAAGCCCTCCTGAATCACACCTCCTCCAGGAGGCCTTCCCAGTTTCATCTCATCTTCCCCACCCTTGCTTCCCTCCCAACTGCCATTTCAGCACTTCTGATTCCCAAGCATTTGAATCTTGATATTCTATTGCTTCCTTGTAAGTGGAATTTGTTTTGGTGTGTGTCTCCCCCACTAGATTGTTAGCTCCTCGAGGCCAGGGATCATGCCAACCAAATCTCTTGAACTTTCTCAAGCCCCCAGTACAGGGCTCTGCATCCGGTAGACTATAAGCTCCTCAAGAGCAGGGATCAGGCCTACTAAGTGGTTTGTACTCTCCCAAATGTTCAATACAGTGCTGGAGAAGGAGTCTTGCTCTCCCTCCCATAGGTAGCTGCACGGTGCTTAGACAGCTAAGTGGGTTTTTCTTCCCTTTCCACTTTTGTCTCTATTTTGATTCCTCTGTTTTCCCATTTCATTTTTTTTTTCCATAAATCAGTGATCTCTGTTGATCAGGGAAGATGATACATGATGCATCAACAAGCCGAAGGCTGTTTTCAAACTTTCATACCATTTAAGTACTGACAAAGGAAGATATGCACCCTGCTCCTGGAATATGCAGTTTAAAAGACCGACTGAACATCACTGAGCAATGTGTAATTATAAATTTATGGACATCAGTTCTTGGCGATAGTTTACTGCCCCACATCCACACTTTTCCCGAGTATTTTTATAGCTGTAAAGTTCAAGTAACTCCAGGATGGAGCATGTCAGCACTTTCATTATTAACTTTGGAGGCGTTTCTAACAGCTTGCCTATAAAAGCTTTTTATGCCCCCAAACGAAGACAGGAGCAATCTAAGTGATCACTCCCCTGCTTTTTGGAAGAGAATTGATCCCTTTTGAATGTAAAAAACTAAACGCTGACCAGGGCCAGAAGAGTTAATTTTATGTACGGATTCAAGAGTTCCTACTTCACAAAATCAGAAATTGCCAGGAGTTAGTTTACCACCCAGTTTAATTGCCTTTGGAGGGTTTTGATCCCTAAAATCTGGCCTGTGTATCCACAGTCAACATTTTTCCAAACATATTTTTGAATGGATTTTTATTGCAGATAGTACATGACCTTTCGCTGTAATTATGTGGTGGTCCAAATTAATTGTTCTGTTCTATTGTGTATTGAATAATATGTGCTCGAAAAAGGAGCTAATTATGCAGACTGGAAGGGCCCGTGGAGGGCCCTCTTGGTTGGCTGGATTTATAATCAAAGGTATAAAATGACACTTAATTAACTAATAAGTCAAATGACAGGGCTGGTTCCACAGGAGACTTCTGCTCAATCTAATTTGGAAAGTTTTCAGATTCCTCCTAAGCAAGGAAATGCTGTGTTGGAAGAGAAATGCCAACTTCACACATAGCTCTGAAGCAGCTCTGGGAGAGAGATTTTTGTTTTTTCCCCGCACTGAGCAGTTCAGGAAGAGGTATGGCCACAGAAATATTGGTAACATTTCATTCTTTGATTCTGCAATCAAGTTGTATGCTCCTCTCCTTAGAATGTAAGCTCCTCAAGGACAAATATCATGTCTCGCATTTGGATCTGTACACTTTAAGCACCCTCAGCCTCATAGAACTTATGTTTATTTTCATGTCTGTCTCCCTCTCTAGACTGTGAGCTTGTTGTGTGCAGGGAACATGACTCCCAACTACATAGCACCATGTTCTGCATGCAGTAGGTACCCAGGATAGTGCCCTGCTCATTGGAGGTTCCAATACCCGCTAGAGTACCTGATCCCTCTGGATTGTAAATTCCTTGAGGCCATAGTCCCCAGTGTTTAGTACAGTGCTCTGCACAGAGTAAGCACTCATTAAACACTAATAATGAACTGAGTACTGTGCTATACACACATAGATCATCAGTGTGGTGCTCTACACACATTAAGTGCTCATCCAGTTCTCTACACAGTTGGCACAGTTGAAGACTGTGAGCCCCACATGGGACATCCTGATTAGTTTGTATCTACCCCAGTGCTTAGAACAGTGCTCAGCACATAGTAAGCACTTTACAAATACCATCATCATCATCACTCCCTACAGTACTTTGCTCGCAGTAGGTGATAATACTGTGATGTTTTACTCATAGGCATCATAAGCATCTTACTCATAGGCATACTCATACCATCATTGTTAGTATTATTATTATTATAGGCACCCAGTAGAGTGCTCTGCACATCATAAACATTTAGTACAGGTCGCTAATGTTGATTTTGCTGTTTGGTTATGAACAAGGATTAAATAGGTAGCAAGAGCAGATATGTCAGGAGAAGATATCAAAATAAATGCGAATGACTACTCAGAAAAAGTGTAGATATGGGGAATAATAATAATAATAATGTTAATAATAATGACTTCTTGGAGGAGGTGGACATTTGGGAGGGTTTTGAAAGTGGGAAGAGCTGTGGCCTGGTGGCTTTATAGGGGAAGGGAGTGCTTAGTACAGTGCTCTGCACACAATAAACAATAAATATGATTGATAATGAATACCATTTATTGATTGATAGACTCCAGGCTGGAAGATCAGTGTGAACAGGGGGTCAGAGTGGGAAAGTCGAGAATGGAGAGAACTGATTCATTACCCTATTTATTTTGTTAATGAATTGTACATTGCCTTGATTCTATTTAGTTGCCATTGTTTTTACGAGATGTTCTTCCCCTTGACTCTATTTATTGCCATTGTTCTTGTCTGTCCGTCTCCCCCGATTAGACTGTAAGCCTGTCAAACGGCAGGGACTGTCTCTATCTGTTGCCGACTTGTTCATTCCAAGCGCTTAGTACAGTGCTCTGCACATAGTAAGCGCTCAATAAATACTATTGAATGAATGAATGAATGAATTCTACTGAATTCTCCCAAGCACTTAGTCCAGTGCTCTGCACACAGTAAGGACTCAGTAAATGCCATTGATTGACTGAAAGAAGGGGAAGTTTGAGGTCTGGTGGATTTAGAAGGGAAAGGAGTTCCAGGCCCTGGGGACAATTTAAGATGGGCATCGGGGGGGGGGGGGGGGGGAGGATTTGAGGGCAGGAATTATTTTTAGCAACTCTACTGGGAAGCAGTGTGGCCTAGTGGAAAGAACATGGGCCTAGGGGTCAGAGAACCTGGGTTCTAATCCCAGCTCTGCCACTTATCTGCTGTGTGACCTTGGGCAAGTCATTTAACTTCTCCATGCCTTAGTTTCTTCATCTGTAAAATGAAGATTAAGACTGTGAGCCCTTATGTGGAATAGGGACTATGTCCAAACCGATTATCTTCCATCTACCCCAATGCTTAGTACACTGCCTGGCACATAACAAGTGCTTAACAAATACCAAAATTATTATTATTATTGTACTCTCCCAATCACTTAATACAGTACTCTGCACACAGTAAGGGCTCAATAAATACCACTACTTGTTTAATTGAGTAGCGGGTGAGGAGAACTGATAAAAGAGGAGGGGAGAGACGACCTGTGCAGCTGTGTAGAGTATGGACAGAAAGATGAAGAGAGGCTGGGAGTTGGGAGACCAGCTTATGAACATCATTTATAGGAGTTGTACATCATGGCTAGGATTAGCTAGAATGAACAAAATTACCCGGCAGATAGGCAGGGCTAATTTTTGGAGGTTTCCTGGAATGAGTGGGCGATTATCCAGATTTCAAAGAATGGTTAGAAAATAATTATGAGGGGGACAACCCAGGCAATCATTTCTCAGCACTTTTATCACCACAACCCCTCAAGTATGGATGTGTATATTTTTTACATGCTATTGTTTTCCCCTACCTGGAATGGATTTTAATGTCTGTTGTCCCCACAGGATAGTAAGCTCCTTGAAAGCAGGGATTGTTTCTACCACCTCTACTGTACTCTGCCCAGTACTTAGGACAGTGTTCTGCACACAGAAGATTGTGAGCTCCTTGAGGGTATCAGCTATATTGTACTTTGCCAAACTCTTGGTAGAGTGCTCTTCACAGTAAATTTAAAGCTCCTTGAATGTTGGGATTATGTCTTCCAATGCTTTTGTGTTCTCTTAAGCAGTTAGAACAGTGTTTACTCAAAGTAGGCATTCAATAAATATGATTGATCGATCGATTGATAGAGACAGAGCCCTACTGGCTCAGAAATTATTACCTTTCTTCTTAATCCCGTCCATGTGCTTTAGTCATTTGTCACTTGGGAGAATTGGAACAATCAGGAGTCAATCAAATTTATTCCCTATAAATCTGAATCCCCCTTCGGTGAAATCTCTTTCAATGTAGATTTACTGATGAATGATTTTTGCTTTGTCTATTTGCCTTGGCTGTGGCTAGGAGTAGCTTTTATAATGTTGCAAGAAACCACCCTGGATCTGGTTAGGACATTTTAATATTTCCCAGACCCCCCTTCCCCCACTTGAGATTGAGTTGCATAATTATTTCTCTGTGGCTTAATGAGCTAATTATGCATGTGTCCCAGTATTGTAGGAAGTAAAAATCAATTCATTTAATTGTTTGCAATTAAATGAATTGCAAACAATTAAAACCTCCATTCTGTTTGGTTTAGGATTTTCGTGAGCTTTTTCTGATGTGATAGAATGAAATATTAAAAATAATCCCATGTGGAGTTCAGTTTAAATACCGAAGGCAGAAGCATTTCCCTAATTGTGATGGTGTGAAGTTTGGTAATTTATTGAATTGACTCTGAAGTTCTGTGCAGGATGAAAGGAGGAACACCTCAGAGAACAAAAAGGTGGTGAATTGCTTTTTTCTCCTCCTGGAGAATTCCTTTTATTTCTCTCAAAAGCTCAAAGGTCCATCATTAACTCACATTGTATTGAAAGACAATAGTGGTACAAAAGTCAGACTCGAGATTTTTACTGGCTGGCTTCTTGCGAGTGATTTAAATGTAGATTTTTGTCTTTAATTACAAACTCCAAATTATGTGAGTATTTCTTCCTGGGAAACTTGCTTGTTCAGTACCACCAGGAATTTGGGGCTTTCTTTCAAGGCTCATGGATGACACGAACAGGCAATGAACTGAGCCCAAGATTAATCAATCATTGGTATTTTTTGAGCACTTACTGTGTACAGAACACTGTGCTAACTGCTTGGGGAAATACAACACAAGAGCGTGAGTTGACATGATCCCTGAACTCAAGGAGCCCCTTTCATTGCCTTGGCTATGAATATCTGTTTGTCATATGTGCATTCTCTCAAGAAAGGGAAATACATCACAGCTCTTATGGCCATCTCAGCTCCTGCTTGATAACTGGTGAGCGGGTTCCAGTAGAAAACTTGTCAATGACAATCCATCAGTCAGTCACATTTATTGAACCCTTAGTATATGCAGAAGATTTTACCAGCTGCTTGGGGGAGTACAATAGAATGAGTAAACTCGATCCCTGCCCTCAAGGAGTTTACAATCTAGTGGGGGAGACAGACATCAAAAAAAATTACAGAGAAGGGGAATAAAAATAATAATTGTGGTCTCTGTAAAATGCTTGTTGTCTTATGCTGCCGAGTCATGTCCGACCCATAGCGATGCCATAGACACATCTCTCCCAGAACACCCCACTTTCATCTGCAATCGTTCTGGTAGCATATCCATAGAGTTTTCTTGGTAAAAATATGAAAGTGGTTTACCATTACCTCTTTCCACGCAGTAAACAAGTCTCCGCCCTCGACTCTCTCCCATGCCGCTGCTGCCCAGCCCAGGTGAGTTTTGACTTGTAGCGGATGGCCTTCCACTCACTAGCCACTGCCCAAGCTAGGAATGGATGGGTCTATCTCTGCTTGACTCTCCCTTCTGTAATTGTGACTGATAGAATCCTGGAAACTCTCCAGGTGCAACCCTGAGAAGGCAGTAAAATGCTTACTCTGTGTTAAGCAGAGTACTAAACACTGGTCTACAAACAAAATAATCAGGTCTGATACAGTCTCTGATCCTTGTGGAGGGAGAAAAGGTCTTTAATCCTCATTTTACAGATAAGAAAACTGAGGCATAGACAAGGTTTTTTTTAATGCGATTTGTTAAGTGCTTACTACGTGCCAGGCACTGTTCTAAGTGCTTGGGGTAGATGCAAGATGATCAGCTTGGATACAGTCCCTGTCCCACATGGGGCTCAAAGTCTTAATCTCCATTTTCAGATGAGGTAACTGAGGCCCAGAGAGGTGAAGTGACTTGTCCAAGGTCACACAACAAAAAAGTGGCGGAGCTAGGTTCATTCATTCAATAGAATATATTGAGCTGTTACTGTATGCAGAGCATTGTACTAAGCCCTTGGGAGAGTACAATACAACAATAAACAGACATTCCCTGCCCACAGTGAGCTTACAATCTAGAGACCCTTGCTCTATCCACTAGGCCATTCAACACCATTAGGTGTGAGCTCCCTAAAATTGCCCCTTTCCCTTCTCAGCCCCTCCCCCTCTCGGCCCCCTCTCCAACTTTCCCATCGCACCCAGCAGTACCTCCAGAGAAGATCTCCTGCCTCCTCTCAAATGCCACCCCCTCCACATGTGCATCGAACCCCATTCCTTCACACCTTATAAAAACTCTCGCTCCCATCCTCCTTTCCTCCCTAACAGCCATCTTCAACTGCTCGCTCTCCAGTGGCTTCTTTCTCACTGCCTTCAGACATGCCCATGTCTCCCCTATCCTAAAAAAATCCTCCCTCAAGGGTCCCTCAAGGTTCAGTTCTGAGTCCCCTTCTATTCTCCATTTACACCCACTCCCTTGGAGAACTCATTGCTCCCACGGCTTCAACTACCATCTTTACACAGATAATACCCAATCCTACATTTCCTCCCCTGATCTCTCTCCCACTCTCCAGGCTTTCATCTCCTCCTGTCTTCAAGACAACACATCTCTACTTGGATGTCCTCCCATCACCTCAAACTTAACATGTCCAAAACAGAGCTCCTTATCTTCCCCCCCATACCCTGTCTTCTCCAGGACTTTCCCATCACTGTAGACGAGACCACCATCCTTCCCGCCTCACAAGCCCATAACCTTGGCGTTGTCCTTGACTCCTCTCTCTCATTCAACCCACATATCCAATCTGTCACCAAATCCTTTCAGTCCCACCTTCACAGCATCGCTAAAAGCTGCCCTTTCCATCCAAACTGCTACCACTTTAATACAATCACTCATCCTATCCCACCTAGATTACTGCATCAGTCTCCTTGCTGACCTCCCAACCTCCTGTCTCTCCCAACTCCAGTCCATTCTTCACTCTGCTGCCCGTATCTTCTTTTTACAGAAACATTCAGGACATGTCTCCCCACTTCTTTAGAATAGTGCTTGACACATAGTAAGTGCTTAACAAATATCATAATTATTATTATTATCCACCTCCGTATCAAACAAAAACTCCTCATTATTAGCTTTAAAGAACTCCATCACCTTGCCTCCTCCTACCTCACCTCACTTCTCTCCTTCTATAACCCACCTCACTTACTTCGCTCCTTTGGTGCTAACCTCACTGTACCTTGATCTCACCTGTCTCGCCACCGACCCCTGGCCTTCATCCTACCTCTGGCCTGAAATGCCCTCCTTCCTCAATCCCGCCAGACAGTTACTCTCCCCTCCTTCAAAGCCTTATTGAAAGCACATCTCCTCCACAAGGCCTTCCCACACTAAGCCCCACTTTTCCTCTTCTAGACTGTGAGCCTGTTGTGAGCAGGGATTGTCTCTATTTGCTGTTGAATTGTACTTCTCAAGTGCTTACTACAGTGATCTGCACACAGTAAGCGCTCAATAAATATGACCGAATGAATAATCTCCCACTCTCTTCTGCATCACCCTGACTTGCTCCTTTTGCTCTTCCCCCCTCTCCCAGCCCCAAAGCACTTATGTATATATCTGTAATTTTATTTATTTGTATTGATGTCTGTTTATATTGATGTCTGTCTCCTCCCTTCTAGACTGTGAGCTTGTTGTGGGCAGGGACTGTCACTCTTCATTGTTGTATTACACTTTCCCAAGTACTTAGTACAGTGCTGTATACACAGTAAACGCTTAATAACTGTGAATGAATGAATGCTTCTCTTGTTAAATGACTTGACCAAAGTAGTAGTAGTAGTAATAGTAGTAGCAGTAGGAGTATTTATTAAGCACTTATTATGTGCAGAGCACTGAATAGTAGTAGCAGTAGGAGTATTTATTAAGCACTTATTATGTGCAGAGCACTGAATAGTAGTAGCAGTAGGAGTATTTATTAAGCACTTATTATGTGCAGAGCACTATACTATGCACTGGGAAAAAAATAGACAAGCGGGAATTAGACACAGACCCTGTCCCAAGGGACTCACAATCTATGAATAAATGTAGGGGAGAGGGCTGGAGACATACACATCTGGAAACATTAACAAGTGTTCAAAAGGAAATAACAGATTGAAAAGCTTTTGCTATCACCCCATGAGAAGAAGTACTTGGAGATAGCAAGGAGAGAGAATGCCCAACAGCTACAAGCCTTTTTCATCCTTCAACCTTTCTTGAAGTCTCTGAGAGTCCCATATCAATCAATCAATCAATGACATATATTGAACCCTTACTGTGTGCAGTGTACTATGGGACAGGAACTGTGTCTGATGTGATTTACTTGTATCTACTGCAGCACTTAGAATAGTGCTTGACACACAGTAAGCATTTAACAATACCATAATCATTATCTGTAGCAGTACTGCATTAACTATTTGGGAAAATACAATACATAGTCGTGGCTCAGTGGAAAGAGCCCGGGCTTTGGAGTCAGAGGTCATGAGTTCAAATCCCAGCTATGCCACTTGTCATCTGTGTGACTGTGGGCAAGTCACTTAACTTCTCTGTGCCTCAGTTACCTCATCTGTAAAATGGGGATTAAGAGTGTGAGCCCCATGTGGGACATCCTGATTCCCCTGTGTCTACCCCAGCGCTTAGAACAGTGCTTGGCACATAGTAAGCGCTTAACAAATACCAACATTAATTAATTAGATGTGACCCCTATTCAAAAGGATACTATAATCTAAGGAGGGAGACAGGAAAATGAATCATAGGTAGGGGGGTGCAACAGAGTTTAAAGATTTGGAAATCAGTGCTACAAGGAATTCCTTAAGTGATGCAGAAGTGTGGAGTGGGGATAGTGGGAAAATGGGTGGGTGAAGCAATGAGAGTCAGGGAAGCCTTCCTGGAGAAGATGGGATCTCAGAAAGGCTTTAAAGATGGCCCTTGGAAAAACTTCTCACACAGCCCCTAACATATTCGGTCCAATAGGAGAGTTAGATGCAGTGAATGTGAGGCAAGCTGAGGCCATTAGCCCTGCTTCCCAACCCACCCCAGAAGCCTTACAGTGATTGAATTGATTGGCAGAGAACAGTATCAAGGTTTGCCACATACTCATCCTGTCCCCCACCTATTGTGCCACCTTCAGATTGAGGCAGGGGAATGGGAATGTAAAGGAGGTGGGGCACCTTGTGTACCCAATAAGAAGGAATTTAGACTTTGTTCTTGTCTTAGCCCCTCAAGCTCTCTCTTTCTGACATGTGTACTTGCTTCTCCCACAGCTCAATGGTAATAAATGATCACTTGTCATGTGCAGAGCACTGTACTAAGCACTTGTGGGTGGGAAACATGTCTTCTACTACTGTTAGTACTTCCCAGCTCACATTGCACTTCTCCCAAGCTCACCCTCTTACTGGGCCACAGTCTTGACTTTCCCACCTCTGACCCATCATTCACACCCTCCCCACGGCCTGAAAGATCCCTCATTCTCTCCCCCCCACCCAATCTGATTAATTTCCTCCACCCCAGGTCCTGTCACCACAAAAGCCTCATTTAGTACATATATAAATCTTATATACATAGAAGATTTTACCTACTCTAGTCACACATTTACTTCATTGTTCTTTCCCCGCTCCATTTTGTATTTACATCTTTCCTTCTGCTCCCATTTTAAAGATACAATTTGTGTCTGTCTGACTACTCCATTAGATTGTAATCACCTAGAGGGCAGGGACCATATCTTTTCCTTTTATTCTTCTCACTCAGGGGCCTAGTATAGTGCATGCAGTAGGTGCTCAATCAATACTTTGAACATAAATTCATTCAATCGTATTTACTGAGTGCTTACTGTGTTCAGAGCACTGTACTAAGCACTTGCAAAGTACAGTTTGGCAACAGAGACAATCCCTACTCAATACCGGCCTTGCCATCTCAAAAGAGTTCATATTAATCGTGACACAATGATACCAGTCACCAATCCTCATTTTATTGGATTGAAAATGAGGCTAGGACTACAACTCACATTTTGTCTTCAAACTGCCTTTCAGTTTGCCTGTTGGTGGACAATATTGGTAGCAGAAAATGAATCAGTCAATGGAATGTAATTGAACATTTATTTGGTGCAGTTAGTACACTGAACTAACCACTTGGGAAAGTACAGTAAATTCGACACTATCCTGGCCATCAAGGCTCTTAAGATCCTAAGATCCCAAATAAGGAAGGAAAAACATTTGTATATTTCATTTTATCTCTTACCTACCCCAGGACCCAGTGCTTAGTAAGTACATCAAGAACAATTCACCAGAATTGAAAAGGGAGGGAGTTTCAGGCAAGAGGGAGGGTGTGAGCAAGGAGTTGACAGTGAAAGAGATGAGAAGCACAGTGAGTAGATTGGTGTAAGAGGAGTGAGGTGTGCTGGCTTGGTGAAAGTGGGAGAGGTGCAAGGGTAGTTAGAGGGAAGAGCACTAATTGAGTGTCTCAACATCAATGATGAGGAGTTTCTGCTTGATGCAGAGGTGGATGGGCATCCATTGGAGGGTTTTCAGGAGGTGGGGGGGGGGGGGAATTGGTCAATGTTTTAATGTTGTTGAACACTGCTGATGATGATTTTAGGAAAGATGAGAGGAGAAGAGGGAGGGTTTTCAGGAGTGAAAATGATTTAAAGTCAAGGAAGAGGCTTTTGTAGAGCTAATGGTTCTCTTCAGACATTGCCAATCTTCTGACATTACCTTTTGAAGGATAAACTCCTGGTACTTGGAAGAAAACCCATCTTCCCAGGCTTTTTTGTGGGTGGATGATTATATCAGAACTGCATGCTCCCATCAGTAACAACAGTGATGTCCAGTTTAGTTCCTAATGGGAAATGACTTTAAGAGGATCCAGCAATAACAAACTCCTGAAATTTCTTTTTAAATCTACCATACAAATCCCTCCAAGATGAAATTCATCATTTTGGTGGTATCAGTCTTCAGTTCTCACTCCATTAAATTCCTGAAATTCATGTTGGGGTTGGTGTAGCAAACAAATTAAAATGAGATTCTGGTAAAAAAAAAGAAACGGAGATAAGATGATGCCTCCCGCCAAAGCAATTAAGCTCTAATAAATTATTCTTAAAATCATTAAATGAGGCATCACATTAACCCGAAACCTCTGTGTAAAAGGCCACTGGTCGTGGAAGATAGATCTAGACCTCTACAACCTCGCACAATTAAACCTGTAATAATTGCCTCCCCTAATTTAATGCTGTTTTCCATAACGTTTTCAAGAAAGCAAGCCTTCTCATCAATGCCATAATTAGAAATATGACAGCATAAAAGGAACTACAGAAAATTATATTGGGTCTCTGGAGCAGTTTCAAATAGTCATTTGGTCGTTTGCTCAAAATAGAACACAACATAACTGAAATGTGTGTTATAACAGATAGACTGAAAGGTTAAAAACTTACAGTTAGAAGGGCAAAGGACCAAGATGAGCTGCAGGAGAAATTCAGATACTTCAAATCCACTGTAGATTTGACATGTTTTTGAAGTAAACATCTGATGGGCAGGGAACATGTCTACCAACTCTGTTGTAGGCTCCCAAGTGCTTAGTACAGTGTTCTGCACACAGTAAGCACTCAAAAAATTCAGTTGATTGATTGGTTGAGTCAGCACCTTAATGCGTCGAGTTTGAACATTCCATGTGTGTTCAAACTTAGTTTCACTTTTATTTGCCAAGCTGGAAGCGAATGCCACATGAGAAAGATAAAATCGTCAGCTCTTTGAGGCAGGTAAGGTATGTCTTCCTTCTGTTGTCCTTTCCCAAACTCTTAGTACAGTGCCTCACACTCAGAAAGTGCTCAATACCATCAGTTGACTGGGTGATTGATTGTGTGGTCTGGTATGATACCACATAACATCTGCAGTACCTTTAGAAAGTAACTCCCAAATGCAATGGCCACAGTGATAACATCACAACTATGGTTCTCTGTGAGAGACATAATAGTTATGGCATCTATGAAGCGCTTACCATGTGCTTTACACTGGGGTAAGCACAAGGTTATGAGATCAGACTCATAATCCCCACGCCCCATGAAACTCCCCACTTATCCTCGCATTTTACATGAGGAAACTGAGCTCTAGAGAGGTTAGGCAACTCAACCCAAGTCAAGCAGTAAGCTATTGGCAGTGCTGGAGCTGGCGGGTCTCCTGACGCCCAGGACCATGCTTTTTCCACTAGGTCATGCAACAGCCGTGGGAAAGAGGATGATTTCTGTGGACAAGTCTGGGAAGAAGGGCTTAGACTAAATGCGGTAAACTTGGACTGTATCATTCAGGTCAATCCTAATATCCCCCCTGAGTACTTACTTTATGGGAATGACATAGCTTCTGTGGTCACAGAAAATAACTCAGCTCATAGATCCATCCATCCCATCTTGCCCCATTCTGCCACCAAAGAGCCTTCCTTCTGTGGTCAACTTTAGCAAGCAGCCGGCCACTTTGTTCTTATGAGATCAGAAAATCATCCTAAAATCACATCTCCTCCAGGAGGCCTTCTCTGACTAAGTCCTCATTTTCCCTACTCGCCCTCCTCTCTGCATCAACTATGCACTTCGCTGGGTACCCAGTAAGCATGTGATACTCACCCTGGTCCCACAGCACAGTTTTTTGTGGTTGTTTTTATGGTATAAATTTTAAAATTAATCATGGAATTTATTAAGTGCTTACTATGTACCAGTCACTGTACTAAGCATTGGGGTAGATATAAAGTAATTGATTTGGACACAATCCCTGTCCCACATAGGGCTAACAGTCTTAATCCCTGTTTTACAGATGAGGAAGCTAAGGCACAGAGAAGTGAAGTGACTTGCCCAAGGTCATACAGCAGACAAGTAGCAGAGCTGGGATTAGAACACAGATCCTCTGACTCCCAGACCCAACTCCTTTCCACTAGGCCATACTGCTTCTCAATACAAATATTTAAGAACATATCCTTATAACTCTACTATTTCCCCTATCTGTAATTCATTTTAATATGTCTCCCCTTGTAATCAATCAATCAGTGGTATTTATTGAGTACTTACTGTGTTAATGAGATGTACATCACCCTGATTCTATTTATTTGCTATTGCTTTAATGAGATGTTCTTCCCCTTGATTCTATTTATTGCCATTGTTTTTGTCTGTCTCCCCCAATTAGACTGTAAGCCAGTCAAAGGGCAGGGACTGTCTCTATCTGTTACCGATTTGTACATTCCAAGCGCTTAGTACAGTGCTCTGCACATAGCAAGCACTCAATAAATACTATTGAATGAATGAAGAGCACTGGACTAAACACTTGGGAGAGGACAACACAACAGAGATGGCAGACATGTTCCAGAATTGAATCTACCAATTCTGTTGCATTGTGTTTTCCAAGCGCTTAGTCCAGTGTTCTCTAAACAGTAAGCACTCAATAAATACCACTGATTGATTTTAGGCAGTAAAATTGTTTTGATGAATCCCACTGGTTGCAGCCAGATTGTCTGATTTCTAATTGGGATTCGTAGACAACTCTTATCATCTCCCTTCTGTCCTTCTGTGCCTCTGAGGAATTCACCAATGGTCGCATTTTTATGACACTTTCACAAGCATGGCACAAATCTCTACAAAGGTTCCCACTGATCAAAGCATGATTTAGAAACACACCAGGTCTGCTGCAGCTCAAGAGCAAGTTGCCACAGGGGTCTTACCCTTCCAATAAATGAAGAACATGGATCAACCAGTCAGGCGATCAATCAGTGGTATTTATTGAGTGCTTACTCTGTGCAGAGCACTGTACCAAGAGCTTGGGAGAGTAGGATATAACAGAGTTGGTAGACTCGTTCCCTGTTCATAAGGAGTTTACAGTCTAGAGGGATTGAGTGCCTACTTTGTGCAGAGCACTGTACTAAGTGCTTAGGGAAGAATGGAGGTTGAACACAAGATCCCAGACCTCATGGAGCTTCCAGTCTAATTGTATGGCTTGAGCATCTACCATGTGCAGAAATACAAGAAGTTCCTAGAGGACAAGGACCATGTCTTTTAATTAGTCAGTAGTATGTACTGGGCACCTATTGTGTGCAGAGCATTGTAGTAAGTGCTTGGGAGAGTACAATCATTAGAAGAGCTAATCTCTGTCCTCAAGGAGCTTATTGTGCTGCATCACAAGACCAATTTTTTTTCTTAGGCTGATGGTTTAAATCCTAGATTTTCAAAATATTTTCTGTGCATGAATTATCTCTCTGTCCTCTGCTTTTCTGAATAATCATACTCAAGGCAGGGCAGTGGACTCTGTGTACACATGATCTGGCATATCTTTCCTTGTTACAAAGCTGGCATCTGCCAAATTGAAAAAAAAGGAAAAGCTTCATATGTCCTTGCTTTCTGTTTCTCTAGAGAGAGGCACAATCCAGCAAGTCCGGTAGGGAGAAGGCAAAAAGCGAATATCTGATTCAAGAACACCAAACCATTCATGTGAACTGGTTTCCTGGGCTCTTTCAGAAAAGCAACACCAAAAACAAAGTGTGTCTGATGAAGAACTGCAGAATAATTAAACAGAAAATTACTACTGAGCTAGCCTGAAATTAGAGTGGGAAAATATTTGACAACAGTCAACTGCTTTTTCCCTATGCCACCTGTTATCAGGTGATGCATATTCCCATTTGAATTGTTTGCAAGTGAAACGGAGTTGTAGACAAGCAACAGTAACAACACTCCAACACCCTATTGAATAGAGACAGAGAAAACCATGTCCAATGAGCCCTCTCCTACAGAGGCCTTTAGTGTATCTAGAGCATCTGGGCTCTATCCAGAATTCTACCTGCTCTACTTAATTAGACAAGCTGGGGAAATCCAGGTGTGCAGAAGCACTCTGGAGACAATCACCTGCTTGGAAACAAATCCTTCCAAATTTCCAGAGCCTCTTTAGCTTTGGCATCCAGATTCCCACTGCCCTGATTTGTAAAGAAATGTTGCATTTTTTAAGGGCTCACTATGTCCAGGCACTGTACCAAGCACTCGGGTAGATACAAGATAATCAGGTTCCACATGGGGCTCACAGTCTAAATAGGAGGGAGAATAGGTATTGAATCCCCATTTTGCAGATGAAGGAACTGAGGCCCAGAGAATTGAAGTGACTTGTCCAAGATCACAAAGTGGACAAGTGGTGGAGCCAAAATTAGAACCCAGATCTTCTGACTCCCAGGTCCATGTTTTTTATTCATTCATTCATTCAGTCAGTCAGTCGTATTTATTGAGCACTTACCTTGTGCAGAGTCCTGTACTAAGCACTTAGAAAGTGCAATTTGGCAACAAATAGAGACAATCCCTACTCAACGAAGGGTGCAAAACTGTGGTAGCAGATTAGAGGGAGAAAGCTCCCTTTATTCTCCCCTTCCTCAACCCCACAGCATGTACGTCCATACCCGTCATTTATTTACTTATATTAACTACCTCCTTAATCGAAGCACTTTTCCTATTCCCTCTTGATCACTGTACCAGTCTTCTTGCTGACCTCCCTACCTCCTGTCTCTTCCCACTTCAGTCCATACTTCACTATACTAAGCCATGCCACTTCTTAAAAACTGCAGGACTAAAGCCTTTAGATGGACCTGTTTCCCCATTGAGCCTTTGTCATGGAAATAAAATATACAGGGAGATCCCATAATAGGTGGTTGGACAGGTAAATTGAAACAGTGTGGTCTACTGGATAGAGCACGGGCCTGGAAGTCAGAAGGACCAGGGTTCTAATACTGGCTCCACCATTTTTCTTCTGTGTGACTTTTGGCAAGTCACTTCACTTCTCTATGCCTCAGTTACCTCATCTGTAAAATGGGAATTAAGATAGTGAGCACAATGTGGGACATGAATTGTGTCTGTCCAAACTGATTAGCTTGTATCCACCCTAGCACTTAGTACAGTGCCTGACACATAGTAAGCTCTTAACAAATGCCATAAAAAATAAGCAAACAAATAAAAAACCTCAGGCTGGACCATTCAGGAGGGGATAAAATGAGAGGACTGAGGGGAGATTGATACTGGAAGCTGGTCAAGTTGTGGACCAATCAGGAGATAAAGCGATTTTTCCATCAGAAGGGAAAGAAGGGCAAAGAGAACAAGGTGAACATGTCTTTTGTCCTAGCTGCTTCTATGACTGCAGGGGATGGTAGAGAACAGGGCAGATACTAGAGAAGAATTCAAATTTTCTTGACAGCTGACTTTTCCAAGGTTCTCCAGTGGTTCATTCACTCATTCATTCATTCATCTTTATTGAGCGCTTACTATGTGCAGAGCACTGTACTAAGCGCTTAGCACTGTACTAATAGAGAGTGTGAGTTGGCAGCATTTCCTTCCCAGAACCACTCCCCACACTCCTCCCCTCCCCAGTCCATACCAGTTCTCTCTAATGATAATAATTGTGGTATTTGTTAAACACTTACTATGTGCCAAGCACTGTACTAAGCACTGGGGTAGATTTGAGATGATCAGGTCGGACACAGTCCCTTTCCCACTTGGGGCTCACAATCTGAGGGGGCAGGAAAACAGGTACTTAATCCTCATTTCACAGGTGAGCAAACTGAGTCCTCAAGAAGTGAATTTACTTGCCCAAGGTCACATACAGCACACAAGTAATAATAACTGTGGTATTTGTTAAATGCTTACTACGTTCTAAGCACTGGAGTAGACAGAAGGTAATCAGGTTGAACACAATCCCTGTCCCACATGAGGCCCACAGTCCTAATCTCCATTTTACAGATGAGGTAACTGAGGCACAGAGAAGTTAAGTGACTTGCCCAAGGTGACCCTGCAGACACGTGGCGGAGCCGGGATTAGAAGCCACATCCTCTGACTCCCAGGCTCATGCCAGAATTAGAGTCCAGGTACTCTGACTCCTGGACCCTTGTTTTTTCCACTAGGTGACACTGCTTCTCAGTTGCCAGAGACTGAAATGTTTGGCCAGTGGACACACCCAGACCTAGGCATGGGGCGGGGAGGTTGGCAAGGGCAAGTCATCATCCAGGGCAGCAGGGAGCCAGAGTCAGAAAGTGTAAATGTTGGCAAGAGAAAAATGCCCCAAGATATTGTCTTCGAGAGCTCCCTCCCCAGCAAATGCTGAGAAAGGCTTCCTTGGAGGTCTTGATATTTCTGGTTTCTATCCAGGACTAGGCAATGCCTTCTATCTTGGAGGAAATGTAATCCCTGCAGGTGGCTATATCTGCTGCCCACCTAAGGGCTAGAAAAAGCCCTTGGCCTTCTGAGAAATAGAGCCTTCATAAGGAGGACCCTTAGTGAAAACTTTTCTTCTCTTCTGTCCCTTAGCTCCACCTGTAGCAAGAGGTGTGAATGGCTGTTTGCATGATAATACAGCCCAGCACTAATTAATCAAGGGATTTGAATTTCCTAGTGAAATGTGTTTCTGTTGTGATGGATCCTTATTAACAAAAAGGATTTTGTGATTTTTTTGGGCTCCTCATGGTGTTTTGGGTGGATTTTGCATTTGTGTGTGTTTCTCTGTAAAATGTGGCGTTATGTTACTTCTCTGTGCCTACCTTTTCTTCTCTGTAAAATGGGCACCAGAGAGTGAGTGCCATACGGGACCAGGAATGTATCCAGTCTGATGATCTTGGATCTACTCCAGTGTGTAAGCACTTACTAAATGCCACCAGTAGTAGACTCACAATTATTAAATACACAACTGTAGGTAGCAAGGTAAGCAGACCATTGCTGGGAGAGCCCTTCCCTTCCGGGGGACGAGACCTATAAAGCCTTCACCCAACAGACCTGGGCTTGAATTTCCTGAAATGAGAGAGATGCCTAAGCATTCAAATCTGTTTTAAAAAACTGTGTCTTTAAAAAAGACACAGTGATAAATATTTCAAAGCATAGAACCCTCTATCCCCTAGAGCCCCTTGTTTAAAAAGCTAAATTGATTTTGGGCATCAAAAACTAAGTATTCAAGTTGCAGTCTCCACCAAGAGCTGAGAGTAAGGTATCTGGGACTCCCCTGGGGGCCATCTGTACGAGGATCATTGATTCTGACCTTTTGGGATGGATTTGTCTTCTTCCTATGTTTTATTATGTGCATCGATAACAGGGAAAGCAGGGCAGATAGAACGAGGAAGAAATAGGAGGATTTTTCTGAGATTTGTGTGTGGAACGAGGCCAGGAAGACTATTTGCGGTCCAGATCTCATGGTTAATAGCCACCTTCCAGGAAAAATCAGAGAACTGGGCCTGATTGGTTCTCCAATAATCATTACAGGTGTCTAGCTTTTGGGGCAGGAATTAACCAAGGAAAACAAACTATGAGCAGCAGACTGACTGTCACTGGAAGAAAATGAACAGGAGATCCTGTGGCTTACAAAAAAATCTTTATTCCCCAATAGTTTTGCATTCTCCAATTACAATCTGATTTATTTATAAAATAATAAGGAGTCAGATCCAGGTTTTCAAGCGACGGCTCCAAAAATGGATTCTTAAATGGGTTTTGATGTGTTCTTGGATGCTAGGGAGCTATCCCTTTGCCTATGTAAATCAGGTTTTAAGGATCTGGAATTACATCTCTTGATGGAAAAAGTCCATCCTGAAAATAGCATCATTGGTATTCACTGAGCACTCTGGGCAGACCACTATTCTAGATGCTTGGGAAAGAGCATAAGCTCTCTGTGGACAGGGGAAATGTGGCATGCTTTTGTAGTATTTCAAATGCTTAGAATAATGATAATAATTATTATAATAATAATAATGGCATTTGTTAAGCACTTACCAAGTACTAAGCACTGGGGTAAAGAGAATCAGATCAGTTACATTTCCTGTCACAGTTCCTGTCCCACATGTTGCTCACTGTCTGAGAATCAGTATTTTATCCCCATTTTTACATGTGAGGAAACTGAGGCACAGAGAGGTTAAAAGACTTGCCCAAGATCACACAGCCAGAAAATGGTGGCTCAAAGAGCATGAGCTGAGGCATAGCAAGATGAGTCAGCTAATGGAGAGCCTAGAATTCATTCATTCATTCAATCATATTGTCTGAGCACTTACTATATGCAGAGAACTGTACTAAGCACTTGGGAGAGTACAGTATAGCAAGAAACGGACACATTCCCTTACACGATGAGCTTACAGTCTAGGGAAGTCAAGGATTAGAAATTTTTTATTTATGTGAGAAGAAATGCATAGTCATGGGAGGAGAGCCATGGCCAGCATTTTCAAGAAGATGAATTGATAGGACCAGAGAAGGGAAAGACTAGAGACAGGAACACCAGATTCATCCTGGAAGGGACTAGGGCTTGAACCAGGGTGCTGGAGAAAGGTGGAGGAGAAGGGTTGGCATTGTGAAATATTATAGAGGGAGAAAAGAGGGAAACTCTATCCATGTCACAGAATTCTAATTCTCTTTGGAAGTGTTAAATGGAAGCATCAGCAAGCTAGGATCAGGATAAGCCAGTACTGACACAACCAAATGGCTTTGAGGGATGGCTTTAAAGCACTCCATCACCTTGCCCCCTCCTACATCACCTCATTTCTCTCCTTCTACAACCCAGCCCATGTGCTTTGCTCCTCTGGTGCGTTCTCACTATGCCTCGATCTCGCCTGTCTCACTGCTGAACCCTGGCCCACGCCCTGCTTCTGGTCTGGTCAAATCTGCCACACAATTATCACTCCCCACTTCAAAGTCTTACTGAAGGCTCATCTCCTCCTAGAGGCCTTCCCAAGATAAGCCTCATTTTTCCTCATCTCCCACTCCCTTCTGCATCACCCATTCTTGCTCCCTTTGTTCTTCCTCTGACTCCCAGCCCCACAGCACTTATGTATCTATCTGTAATTGTATTTCTTTGTATTGATGTCTGCCTCCCCCCTCTGGACTGTGAGATCTTTGTGGGCAGGGATTGTCACTATTTATTGTCATATTGTTCTTTCCCAAGTGCTTAGTACAGTGGTCTGCACATAGTAAGCGCTTAATAAATATGATTGATGAATGAATGTTGGTTGCCGTATGAAATTCTACAGCACGCTGTAGGGGACAGTCAGAGTTCGTTGGCTACCGTGGCTGGAGAAGCAGCGTGGCTCAGTGGAAAGAGCACGGGCTTTGGAGTCAGGGCTCATGAGTTCGAATCCCAGCTCTGCCACTTGTCGGCTGTGTGACTGTGGGCAAGTCACTTAACTTCTCTGTGCCTCAGTTCCCTCATCTGTAAAATGGGGATTAAGACTGTGAGCCCCACGTGGGACAACCTGATTCCCCTATGTCTACCCCAGCGCTTAGAACAGTGCTCGGCACATAGTAAGCGCTTAACAAATACCAACATTATTATTAATAGCTTATTGAACGGCTCTTACAAATAAAGCTAAATGTTAATGCCAGACCAGATGAGCCCCTCATCCTTCCCTCTGCATTCAATCAAATCCATCAGTAGTATTGAGTTTCTATCACTTGGGGGTAACCCTGTTGGAGGTCCAGCATAAACAGCCCCGCTCTGGGAATGAGGAGATCTGGGTTCTCTCTGAAGCTGGCTAATGTGGGGGAAAACCACACATCCACTTGTGACAGAGTGTGATCTAGTGGAAAGAGCATAGGTCTGGGAGCTAGAAGACCCAGATTCTACACGCAGCTCCACCCCTGGCCTGCACAGTGACCTTGGGCACGTCACTTAGCCTCTCTGGGCCTCAGTTTCCTCATCTGCAAAAAAATAGAGATAAGATGCCTACTCTTCTCATGTGAGAAAGGGAGTATGTGTGATCTGAAAGGATTTCTTCTACCTAGTAAGCACGGTGCATCCGAGGTTTCTGACTAGCATTCACATGCTGACATTTACCATTCCTGACATTCTACCATTTATTGTATCCCAACTGTCACTCAGACAGAGGGTCGATGCCTGTGTAAGCTAAGAGAGGCTCAATGCAGGCCAGACCCATCTCAGCTGAAAGTTGTTCTAAGGAGGGCTGTTCTCTTGGAAGACTTCCTCGCTGCTGGGTTACTTGGGGCTAACCCATTTTAGCAGGAGCTGAGAAGAAAGTGTCTTTCAATGATCCTGGGCTCATTAGTGAGGGCCCATCTGGTCCTCTTTGGAAGCCACTGCTGCCTGGCAAAGCCAGAGGCACCAGCTGTGGCCAGGGCAATGCTGGGCCCTGGCACATCAAATTGCACTGGCCATTGTCTGATGAAATGAGAGCCACCTGATGCCAATTCCCCTCAGTGAGCAGCAGGTGGTCAAGATGGAAAGTGCAATCCATCCCACCTGCAGCTAATCAGTGCTTTGTGTGACTCAACCTTCTCTTCCCACCAATCCCACAGATCTCAACAGCCTGGATAAGGGGAAACAAGCCCAACACTTGTGTATACGGACTTTCAACTCACCCCTGACCTAGTCAGCCATGCTGTCGTGAAGAATTTTCAGAGCCTGGATGAACTACTCAAGGAAGCCAAATTTACTTGGTAATTTTTAGAGCCCAAATCTCTCAATGGCCTCAAATGCTTCAGTAAGGTCTATGGAAACCTGGTGCTGCTCTCTGCATCTGATTTAGACTGTGATCCCCATGTGGGACAGGGACTGTGTCCAACCTGATAAACTTGTATCTACCCCAGTGTTTTACATGGTGCTTGGCATAGAGTAAAGGTTTAACAAATTATTATCTGATGCCAGCACAGATCGTGTCCGATATGCCACTCTGTGTCTGAAGCTACAAGGTGATTCCAAAAGCATTTGGTCAATTTTTTAGCAGTTGATTCAGGAGGACTTTGGCTGGGATCTTCTCACAATAGAGAGCAATAAGATATCTCGATAACGACCACAATCTGATCCTTGCCTTTCTTCTGAAGATAGTGATGGTGTTGGCAACTTTAAAATCCTGTGGCATTTCCTCAGTGGGCCACATGAAGAAAAAGAGTTTAAGTAGGGTGTCACCCCAATATTTGAAAAACTCAGCAGATTTGTCATCAGGTCCAAGATGCTTTCCCATTTTTTATGGTTCTGACCACTGTGGTGACTACGATAGCCGGGACATGTGCCATGTCTTCATGTATCAGGAGGTTTTGTATATTTTACAGGGTCTCATCTTCAATAGTAAAGGCATACGGAGGAGAGCCTTAAAATGTTGTTGCCATCTCTTCAAGGTTTCCTCCTTGTCTGGAAAGAGTTTGGAGCCCCCTTGGCTCTTCAGAGGTGGCATGATGTCATGGACAACATTTTCAATTTCCCTGGTCTCCCTGAATCCAGCCTCTTCTCTCTCCAGTACATACTTCACTTAGATCACCTTCCTGAAGTATTTTGCACACATGGCATCACTCCTCCAAAGTCTTTTACACTGACCTATTTCTCTCTGCATCTAGCAGTGGCTCTAGGGATCATTCTCTTCTACCCCACCGCAGTTCACTTTCTCATTTTGTCTTGACTCTCCTGTCTCTGATCCCTTGTTCACATCTGTCCCCCAGCCTGTAATTCTTTCCCTTCAAATCCACCAGACTACAGCAATAGCCTTCTCACCTGCCTCATCACTCACACTCCCTCCCCCTGCAAATCTTTGCTACTGCCTCACAGAGACCTCCGCTCTCTTGATCCCATCCGTCCTTCTAAAAGCATCTCTCCTCACCTTGCCACCCTGTCCTCACTTCCCACTCTCGACGATCAGGTCTCCGCTCTCAACTCCACCCTCCCTACTCATCTCAACTCTCTCGCCCCCCTTTCCCACCGCCGCTCTCGCTCCACTAACCCACAGCCCTGGATCACCTCCTCTGTCCGCGTCCTACGCTCCTATGCTCGAGCTGCTGAGCGCTGCTGGCGGAAGTCCAAGCACCAAGCTGACCTCACACACTTCAAATTTATCCTTTCTTGCCTTAACTCTGCCCTCTCCTCCGCCAGGCAAAACTTCTTCTCCTCCCTCATCGACACCCATGCCCGTCACCCCTGCCAATTGTTCCGGACCTTTAACTCTCTCCTTAGGCCCCCTGTTCCTCCCCCTCCCCCATCTCTCACCCCCAATGATCTGACCACCTACTTCATCACAAAAATCAACACAATCAGGTCTGAGCTCCCCGAAGTCACCCCTCCGCCTCTCCCCTCCCCCCCACCAACCCTCTCCCCTATTTTTCCATCCTTCCCTGCAGTATCCTCAGAGGAGATCTCCTCCCTCCTCGCAAGTGCCACCCCCTCCACCTGTGCCTCGGACCCCATTCCCTCTCACCTTATTAAAAACATCGCCCCTGCCCTCCTCCCTTCCTTAACTTCTGCCTTCAAACTTCCCCTCTGCCTTCAAACATGCCCACGTCTCCCCCATCCTAAAAAAACCCGCTCTCAACCCACTTCCCCTTCCAGTTATCGCCCTATCTCCCTACTATCCTTCCTTTCCAAAATCCTAGAACGAGTTGTCTACAATCGCTGCTTAGAATTCCTTAACTCCCAATCTCTCCTGGACCCCCTCCAATCTGGCTTCTGTCCCCTCCACTCTACCAAGACTGCTCTCTCTAAGATCACCCATGACCTCCTTCTTGCCAAATCCAATGGCTCCTACTCCATTCTAATCCTCCTTGACCTCTCTGCTGCCTTTGACACTGTCGACCATCCCCTCCTCCTCCATACCTTATCTCACCTTGGCTTCACGGACTCTGTCCTCTCCTGGTTCTCCTCTTATCTCTCTGGCCGGTCATTCTCGGTCTCCCAGACTGAGCTCCTCTTCTCCCTCTACTCCCTCTCCCACCCCCCCTTCACCTCTCCGCAGCTTAACCCTATTTTCCCCCCATTTCCCTCTGCTCCTCCCCCTCTCCCTTCCCATCCCCTCAGCACTGTACTCGTCTGCTCAACTGTATATATTTTCATTACCCTGTTTATTTTGTTACTGAAATGTACATCGCCTTGATTCTATTTAGTTGCCATTGTTTTTACGAGATGTTCTTCCCCTTGACTCTATTTATTGCCATTGTTCTTGTCTGTCTGTCTCCCCCGATTAGACTGTAAACCCGTCAAATGGCAGGGACTGTCTCTATCTGTTGCTGATTTGTTCATTCCAAGCGCTTAGTACAGTGCTCTGCACATAGTAAGCGCTCAATAAATACTATTGAATAAATACTATTCAACATCCCTCTTCAAAATTCTTCTGATCTCACCTACACCCACCACCCAGCCTGATTCTTTTTTTTTTCCTTTTCCTCAGGTCACAGTCTCCCTACTGTCATTTCAGGACCGTGGCTCTCAGTTCTTCTTGTTGCACATTTGTTCATCTCATTTTACATACTCTGATACCTTCTTCCTCCTATATGAATATTGTTTTATGTCTGTCTTCCCTACTAGACTGTAACCTTGTTGTCGGCGCAGATTGTGGTATTTATTCAGTGCTTCCCAAGTGCCCAGTACTGTGCTAAGCACTGCTATAGATACATCAGATTAGACAATCCCTGCCCCAAATGCGGTTCACAGTCTAAGGGGGTTCGGCAGTGTGGCCTAATGGATAGAGCACAGTATTGGTCCTGGGAGCCAAAGGACCTGGGTTCCAATCCCATCCTTGCCACTTCTTTATTGTGTGAGCTTGAGCAAGGTACTTAACCTCTCTTCTGTTTTCTCATCTGTAAAATGGGGATTTAATACTGCTCTCCCTCCCCCTTAGACCGTAAGCCCCATTTGAGACAGGGACTGGCTCCAATTGGTTTAGAGTGTATCCACTCCAGCACATAGCACATAGTAAACACTTAATAATCCAATTATTATTCGGTTGTATTTTCCCCAGCCCTTAATTTACTGTTCTGTACACAGTAGATGCCCAAGACAAATAATTGAGCTCCTCCTTTTGTTGCACAGGCCTCATGAATGGATGTATTTCAGTCCAACTTCCTCATATGCTCTAAAATTGGAGATGACTAAATTGAGCTTTAGAGAGTAATTTAAGCCATTTGGCCAAGAGCTTCTGGTTACAGTATCCTGCACCTACTGGGGGGAGCTTGTTTCTGATTTTTTTTTAAATTTCCAATATGAAACCTCTCCTTAGCGAGGATTCAAAAGGCCCTTTAGAAAAAAAAGCCACCATTAGGCGTGATCTCTGAGGAGGAGACAAACACCAGAAAACATGGGATCTTTCAAATGTCTGATGGTCGTTGGTAAAATGTGTTGGCGGTTTGATGTTCTGTTGCTTATATGACAGGCAGGATTGGATTACCCAAAGGCCGGTTGGACATTTTTCTGGAGCCCTGTGGAGTAACTGCACTGTTTGCATTTATCCAAAGGAGAGCAAGGTTGCAGGAGAAGAGGACTGCGTGAAGCCCGGCTCCTAGTGTATCATGCAGAGTCGTCGATCCCCAGAAAACAAGATATTGGCAGACTGTGCATCAACATATTCCAAAATGTGTTTTAAATATATTCTAAATCATTGATTTATACGTCTCTTCACTCCTCAAATGGTTGCCCAATTCCTTCTGCAACAGGCAGAAACTCCTGATTCTTGACTCGAAAGCACTCATCCAACCAGCTCTCTCCTTCCTAAGCAGCATGGCTCAGTGGAAAGAGCACGGGCTTGGGAGTCAGAGGTCATGAGTTCGAATCCCAGCTCTGCCACTTGTCAGCTGTGTGACTGTGGGCAAGTCACTTAACTTATCTGTGCCTCAGTTACCTCATCTGTAAAATGGGGATTAACTGTGAGCCTCACGTGGGACAACCTGATTACCCTGTATATACCCCAGCAGTTAGAACAGTGCTTGGCACATAGTAAGCACTTAACAAATACCAACATTATTACTTAATAATAATAATGATAAAAATAATAATATTACCTTGGTACCTGTTAAGCACTTTCTATGGGAGAAGCACTGTACTAAGCGCTGGGGTAGATACAAGTTAATCAAGTTGGATGCAGTCCCTGTCCCACAAGGGGCTCTCAGTCCAAGGGGGAGGGATAACAGGTAATTAATTCTCATTTTACAAATGAGGAAACTGAGGCACAGTGAAATTAAGTGGCTTGCCCAAGGTCACAGAGCAGGAGAGTGGCTGTGTTGGAATTACAACCCAGATCCTCTGACTCCCAAATCTCTGCCCTTTCTTCTAGAAAAGCTGTTCCTCTATGTCCATTATCTTCTTCTCTCACTAGCCCTCAGCTCATACTCTTAGTTTCTCTCAAGCCAACCTACCTCTTGTGCTTAATTCTCATCTCTCTTGCCTCCAACCTCTTGGTCACTCCTCCCTTCTGCCTGGAACTCCCTCCCATGATACAGCTGGAAAACCACTGCTCTCTATATTTTGAAAGGTCATCTAACATTACATCTCCTCCAGGAGGCCTACACTGATTAATATTTCCCCTACTGCCATTTCAGCACTTCCACATCACCTAAGCACTTAGTACTCACCTGCTTCCCACAGTTCTTAGGTCCATATCTTTAAACTCAGTTGCTTCCTCCTACTTCTAAGTTATTTTAGTGCCTGTCTCCACCATAAGATTGTAAGATCCTTGAGAACAGGGATAACTACTAATTCAATTAGTATTATTACAGTGCTGAATCCATACTATTGATTGATTTGATGCTTACTCTCCTGTAGACTGTAAGCTCCTTGTGGGTAGGGATCATGTCAACCAATTCTATTATAGTGAACATGGCGTAGTGGTAGAGCATGACCTGGGAGGCAGAAGGTCATGGGTTTTAATCCCGACTCTGCCACTTGTCTGCTGTGTGACCTTGGGCAAGTCACTTCACTTCTCTGGGCCTCAGTTACCTCATCTGTAAAATGGGGTTTGCGACTGTGAGTCCCACGTGGGACAGGGACTGTGTCTAACTTGATTTGCCTGTATCCACCCCAGAGTTTAATACAGTGCCTGCCATATAGTAAGCACTAAACAAATACCACAAGTATTATTATTATTATTAACTCTCCCAAGCACTCAGCACAATGCTCTGCACCCAGCAAGTTCTCAATAAATCCTCTTGATGGAATGATTACTGGGAAGAAAGTGATTTTTCAAGCTGTGCAATTCAGAGAAAGGAGCCACCTTTCTCACAGCAATGAAACAATTTGGGGGCTCAGATTCTTTGCAAAGAAATAGTGACTTCTACTTTGGCCTTACCACTGCTGTTCTAAGAATGAAAGAGAAGGATAAGTTTCATGGGCTGAGAGGATTAACTTGAGACATAAACAAGCAAAAAAAAGTCACAGATTGTTTTGAAAGGTCCTTTCCCAAACACCTCTTGGCAAGGGTAAAGGTGTTATAGAAAGATACTGAAGGTTCAATGCTATGAGGGGTTCCATAAGCATACTGAAGAACTAGATAATTATCTAGTAACATGGAAATTAGCTTTAGGATAAACACTGAGTTTAACCTAAGGGTTTCCAAACCAAGAGTCATTCTTTTCAGAGCCATCCAATTCTAACCTGGTGGCTAAACAGGTTTTGTTTGATAAATGAAGTTTTTCCAAGTCCTCATCAACTTTTCTTTTTCCAAATTTCCATTAATCTTCACTCCCTTCTCTTATGAGCTCTTTTCCTAATTAAAAACCTGCCTGATACCATTTTACAAACAAACAAAAGAAAGGGGAGGCTGCAAGACAGAGGCAGTAAAAAAAAAAGGCATTCGTTAAATACTTAATATTATGAACTAAACCCTGTACTAAGAGGAGGGGTAGATATACCAAAAGCAGATTAGACACAGTCCTTGTCCCACATAGGGTTCCCAGTCTATGTAGGGAGGAAAACATATGTTGTTCTTGTTATTATTGTTATTACTATTATTATTATTATTTAATGGTATTGGTTAAGTGTTTACTATGTGCCAGGAACTCTACCCTGTGCTGAGGTAGATAATCTGGTTGGACACATTTTGTCCCACATGTGTCTCACTGCCTTAATCCCCATTTTACAGATGAAATAACTGAGATACAGAAAAGTTGTTACTTGCCCAAGGTCACGCAGCAGACAAATGGCAGAGCCGAAATTAGAACCCAGGGCCTCTGACTTCCAGGCCTGGGGTTTTTCCAATAGACCATACAGTTAGTTCTTGCATTAGAGGGTTTGTCCACAAAAGGGTGGTTAAAAACAAAGGTTTTTTCCAACCCCATAAAGATGTGTCTATGTAAAGCAAAGAAAAATGACAGACACAAAGGGAGATCCTGAGAATTAGGTGGATCTCTTACGAGGTTGTTACCCAAAACAAGGTCACTAAAAGGAAAATTTCCATAGTCAAGCTGGTCTTATGCCGTCGAGTCATTTCTGACCCATAACGACTCCATGGACACATCTCTCCCAGAATGCCCCACCACCTTCTGCAATCATTCTGGTAGTGTACCCATAGAGGTTTCTTGGTAAAAATATGTAAGTGGTTTACCATCGCCTTCTTCCACGCAGTTACCTTGTGTCTCTGCCCTTGACTCTCTCCCATGCTGCTGCTGCCCAGCATAGGTGGGTTTGGACTTGTACAGATTGCCTTCCACTTACTAGATACTCCCCAAGCTAAGAATGGAATGGGTATGCCTCTGCTTGAACCTCCATCCCACACCCAAGACTGGTAGAGTCCTGGAAACTCTCCAGGTGTAATCCTAAGGGGGGCAGGGTCAAGCTGGTAGAGCAGTAATAATAATTGTGATATCGGGTGCTTATTATGTGCCAAACACTGCTCAGTATTTCATTTATAATGGTAATCCTAGTGATAACCATAATAATAATAATAACAACAGCAACAATAATAATGATAATATCAAGTTCCATTTTAAGGGTAATTCATTCTCCTTTTTCTGGAAAGTTTGCTGAAACACAACTCTGAGAGGGCAGGGATCATACCTTCTTCTTGTAATTGAATATGCTTCCAAACACTTGTTTGGAAGGATATCCAGGACAGAGCTCAGAACAGAGCTCAGGACAGCGCTCAGAGCAGGACTCAGGACAGGACGCAGGACAACTCTCAGGACCAAGGTCAGTACCGACCTCAGGCCAGAACTCAGGATCGCACTCAGTTGGGAGCTCAGGAGAGAGCTCAGCACTGCTTTCAGGACAAGTGCTCAAGGAGCACTGTCTGCAGGTGGTTCAGGTGTCTGCACAGTAGGACGGACCAGATAAATACTACCATATGATAACAGTGTAATAGTGCCACCCCTCCAGCCTGGGGACAACCCCTTGGGTAACAGGACTTAGGCTCCCACTGGAAGATTGAGCCAGTATAGCCTACCCTGGGTACAGTAGTCATGCAGACATAAATGGTGATGATTTCCATGACAAAGGCGATGCACTTGATAACAACAGCGATGTATCCTCGGACCACTGAACTGTTTGCTGAATTCTCAATAAGCTCAAGCCGGTGACTTTATGGATGTTACTTCAGCACAGACACGGCAAAGCATTTCAACTTCAGTGAGAGGGCGAGGTAGAGGGTGGAGGAGCACCCCTACACCATCATCCAGACAGAAGGGCTTCCACGGTCACCCAAGGTAGAAATCTTCCCTGTCCCTGCTAACCATCTGGGTTTTTCCCTACCCCATACAGAAGCAAGGCTTGGTAGTCTTTGGAGAAGCAGCGTGGCTCAGTGGAAAGAGCACGGGCTTTGGAGTCAGAGCTCGTGAGTTCGAATCCCAGCTCTGCCACTTGTCGGCTGTGTGACTGTGGGCAAGTCACTTAACTTCTCTGTGCCTCAGTTCCCTCATCTGTAAAATGGGGATTAAGACTGTGAGCCCCATGTGGGACAACCTGATTCCCCTATGTCTACCCCAGCGCTTAGAACAGTGCTCGGCACATAGTAAGCGCTTAACAAAAAAAAAAAATAGTCTTTCCAACCTCCACCCTCAATTTCTGCCACAGCTGCTCGACTTCCTTCCCTTTTCATGTCTCCGAGTCACTCAGATTGCCAACTTAACATGGAAACTGCATTTGAAGTGACATTTCTGAAGCCAGGGAAGAAATAGAAGTCCAGTATCAGACAGCACCTAAGGGATTAAATATCTCCTCTCCCTACTTACCTCCAGATCTCACTCCAGAAACCTCTTTAGGGCTCTCCAGAGGCAACCTCCCATTTCTCTATTTCCTAGGCTTCTTGAGAGGACAAACCCCTCCCAGCCCAGTCAGCCCACTCCCCCAATGTCCTGTTGAGCCTTCCATACCTTTCAGGTAGCTCAGGCCCTTACTCCTGAATTCCTTCTCTGATTTGTTCAGTGCTTACTCTGTTCCTGACACTGTACTAAGCACTAAGGTAGATATGAGATCATTCATTCATTCATTCAATAGTATTTATTGAGCGCTTACTATGTGCAGATCACTGTACTAAGCGCTTGGAATGTACAAATCGGCAACAGAGGAGACAGTCCCTGCCCTCTGATGGGCTTACAGTCTAATCGGGGGAGACAGGCAGACAAGAACAACGGCAATAAATAGAGTCAAGGGGAAGAACATCTCATAAAAACAATGGCAAATAAATAGAATCAGGATCAGGTTGGACACAGTCCATGTCCCACATAGGGCTCCCAGTCTTAATCTCCATTTGGCAGTTGAGGTAACTGAGGCCCAGAGGAGTGAAGTGACTTGATCAAGGTCACACAGCTGACAAGTGAGCCTGTTGTGGGCAGGGATTGTCTCTGTTGCTGAATTGTACTTTTCAAGCGCTTAGTACAGTGCTCTGCACACAATAAGTGCTCAATAAATACAAATGAATGAATGAAGTGATGAAGCCAGGATTAGAACCCAAGTCCTGGGACTCCCGGCCCCGGGTTCTTTCCACTAGACAACACTGCTCCTCTAAACTTTAAGCTCCCTCTATACTGTAAGTTCGCTGTGGGGAGGGAAAGTGTCCATTATATTGTTATATTGTACTCTCCCAAGCGCTTACTACAGTGCTTTGCACACAGTAAGCACTCAAGAAATGCAGATTTACTGTTCCCTAGACTAGAGTAATTGTCGGATATGAGGAGGGAGGGCGTTCCAGGCCAGAAGCAGGACGTGGGCGAGGGGTCGATGGCGAGATAGGCAAGATCAAGGCACAGTGAGAAGGTTAGCATTAGAGGAGCAAAGTATGAGAGCTGAGTTGTAGTAGGAGAGTAGTGAGGAGCGGTAGGAGGGGGCAAGGGGATGGAGTGCTTTAAAGCCAATGGTGAGGAGTTTTTGTTTGATGTGGAAGTGGTTGGGCAACCACTGTAGTTTTTTTTGAGGAGTGGGGTGATATGTCCTCAAGGCTTTTGTAAGAAAATGATCCAGGCAGCAGAGTGAAGTGGGAACTGAAGTGAGAAGAGGCAGGAAACTGGGAGGTCAGCAAGGAAGCTGATCCAGTTATCCAGGTGGAATAGAATGAGTGATTGTATTAACACAGGAGCAGTTTGATTGGAGAAGAAAGGGTGGATTTTAGCGATGTTGTGAAGGTGGGACCAACAGGATTTAGTGATGGATTTAATGTATGGGTTGAATGAGAGAGAGGAGTCAAGGATAAGGCCACCGTCACGGGGTTTTGAGACAAGAAATGATGATGGTTCTGACTATAGTGATGGGAAAGTCAGGGGGAGGACACGGTTTGGTTGGGAAGATAAGGAACTTTGTTCTGGACATGTTAATCTTGAAGTTCATTCATTCATTCAATCATATTTATTAAGCACTTACTGTGTGCAAAGCCCTGTACTAAGCACTTGGGAAAGTGCAATACAACAATAAAGAGTGACAATCCCTGCCCACAACGAGCTCACAGCTTAGAGGAGCAGCGTGGTTTAGTGGAAAGAGCCCAGGCTTGGGAGTCAGAGGTCGAGGGTTCTAATCCTGGCTCCACCACTTATCAGCTGTGTGACTTTGGGCAAGTCACTTAACTTCTCTGTGCCTCAATTCCCTCATCTGTAAAATGGGGATTAAGACTGTGAGCCCCATGTGGGACAACCTGATTACCTTGTATCTACGCCAGCGTTTAGAACAGTGCTTGGCACATACTGAGCGCTTAACAAATACCATCATTATTATTATTAGAGGGTGGAAGACAGACATCGATACAAATAAATACAATTACTGATATATACATAATTACTGTGGGACTGGGAGAGGGCAGAAGAGCAAAGGGAGTAAATCAGGGCAAAGCAGAAGGGAGTGGGAGATGAGGAAAAGTGGAGCTTAGTCTGGGAAGGCCTCTTGGAGGAGATGTGCCTTCAGTAAGCCTTTGAAGGGGGGGAGAGTAATTAACTGTCTGGTGGATTTGAGGACGGAGGGTGTTCCAGGCCAGAGGTGGGACATGGGTCAGGGGTTGGCAGTGAGATGGCGAGATGGAGGCACAGTGAGAAGGTTAGCACCAGAAGAGCAAAATGTGTTGGCTGGATTGTAGAAGGAGAGAAATGAGATGAGGTAGGAGGGGGCAAGGTGATGGAGTGCTTTAAAGTCATTGGTGAGGAGTTTTTCATTTGATAAGGAGGTGGATAAGCAACCGCTGGAGATTTTTGAGGATGGGGGTGACATCCTGAACGTTTCTGTAGAAAGATGATTCGGGCAGCAGATCTGAAGTATTGCCTGGAGTCAGGAGAGGAGGAAGGAGGTTGGAAGTTCAGCCAGGAGGTTGATGCAGTAATCAATGCGGGATAGAATGAGTGATTGTATTAACGTGGTAGCAGTTTGGATGGAGAGGAAAGGGTGGATTTTAGTGATATCCAATAGAGATGTCTTGAAGGCAAGAGGAAATGTGAGACTGCAGAGAGGGAGAGAGCTCAGCACTGGAGATGTAGATTTGTGTATCATTCGCTCCACCATTTGACTGCTGTGTGAACTTGGGCAAGTCACTTCACTTCTCTGAGCCTTAGTTTCTTCATCTGCAAAAGGTGGATTCAGTCATCACCCTCTTTGACTGTGAGCCCCATCTAGGATGGGTACTGTTTCCAACCTGATTATCTTCTATCTCCCTCAGTGCTTGGCAAATAAGTAAGCACTGAACTAAGACCACAATTATTGAGTCAAAGATGACACAAAGACTGTGGGCTTCTAAACCAGGGGAGGATTGTGCTGTTATCAACAGAGATAAGGGAAGTTAGGAGGGTTTGGAAGGAAAGGTAGCTTTGTTTACTTCCAGATACTAGAGGGACATCAGCCTAGTGGATAGAACTTGGGCCTGGGAGTCAGAAGGACCTGGGTTCTAATTCCAGCTAGGCCACTTGTCTGCTCTGTGACCGTGGGCAAGTCATTTCACTTCTCTGAGCCTCAGTTACCTCATCTGTAAAGTGGGGTTTAAGACAGAGAACCCCATGTGGGAGATGGACTGCATCCAACCTAATTAACTTGTATCTACCTCAGGGCTTAGTACAGTACCAGGCACATAGTAAATGCATAATAAAAGTCATATATATATATATATGAGTTTTATTATGCATTTATATATTATTTATATATATATAAAACAAAAAAAAGGTATCCTAGAAGCAAGAGGTGCTGTGAGATTCCATAGCAGGAGAGAGGATGGGTCTTGTGTCATGTCGGTGAATCCAGGACTATGGAATGGGCAGAAGTGTCAGAGGCAACTGATAAATCAAGAGGATTAAGAAATAACAGAGCCCATTTGGTATGGCTGTGAGAAGATCACTTAGCGACCTTGGAAAATGTGGTCTTAGTGAACAGTGTGAAAATCTGATTGTAGGGAGTTGTGGAGAAGATGTTGAAACAGGGGTTGTCTGCAACTAATAATGATATTCATAATTCTGGTATTTGTTAAGCATTAGCATATACCAAGCACTGTGCTAAGTGCTGGGGTAATAATAATAATAATAATAGTGATATTTGTTAGGCACTTACTATGCTCTAAGCACTGTTCTAAGTGCTGGGATAGATACAAGGTAATGAGGTTGGACACAGTTCTTGTCCCACATGAGGTTCACATTCTTAATCCCCATTTTATAGATGAGGTAACTGAGGAACAGAGAAGTTAAGTGACTTGCCCAAGGCGGGTAGATACGATGCCATCAGATTGGACATTGTCCCTGAACCACACTGGGCTCAGTCTAAGGGAGTGGGAGAACAGGTATCAGATCCTCATTTTACAGATGAGGTAATTGACAAAGAGAGAAATTAAGCAATTTGTCTAAGGTCATACAGCAGGCAGTTGACAGAGCCAGGATTAGAACCTGGGTACCCTGATTCCCACAGCTCTTTCCATTAGGCCACGCTGTTTCTCTTGGAATGGAATGCTTATTACAGTAGAAATACTTCTCCCATATCCAGTAGAGTGGAAGCTCCTTGTAGGCAAGGTGCGTGTCTTGTTCTTCTATTGTATTTCCCAAATTCTTAGAAAGTGCATTATCAACCATATTTATTGAGCACTTACTGTGTTTAGAGCACTGGACTAAGTGCTTGGGAGAGTACAATGCGGTAGAGTTGGTAGATAAGTTTCCTGCCCATAATGAGCTTACAGTCCAGAAGGGGAGACAGACATGAATATGAATAAATAAAGGCTATGTATTTAAATGCTGTGGGGCTGAGGGGGTGTGAATAAAGGGTGCAAATACAAGTGTGGGGGCCACACAGGAGGGAGTGGGAAAAGAGGGAATGAGGGCCTAGTCAGGGAAGGCCTCTTGGAGGTGATGTGCCTTCAGTAAGGCTTTGAAGGTGGGGATAGTGATCTTCTGTAGGATACAGAAAGGAAGGGCATTCCAGGCCAGAGGCAGGACGTGGGCAAGAGGCCAGTGGCAAGATAGACAAGATTGAGATTCAGTGAGTAGGTTGGCATTAGAAGAGCGAACTGTGTGAACTGGGTTGTAGTAGGAAATCAGTGAGGTAAGGTAGGAAGGGGCAAGGTGATTTTGTGCTTTAAAGCTGATGGTAAGGAGTTTTTGTTTGATGCAAGTGAATGATCCACCACTGGAGGTTCTTGAGGAGTGGGGAAACCTGGATGGAACATTTTGCATAGCAAGCATTGCATTCAGAAGGAGCTCAAAATCTCTTTAATAACAATTATTGTACTTGCCAAGCACTGTTGTAAGCACTGGGGTAGATACAAGTTAATCAGGTTGGACACAGCCCCTGTCCCACGTGGAGTTGACAGTCTAAGTAGAATGGATTAGGATTTAATACCCATTTTACAGATAAGGTAACTGAAACACAGAGAAGTGAAGTGACTTGTCCAAGGTCAAGGTGCAGGCAGGTGGCGGAGCTGGGATTAGAACCCTGGTTCTCTGACTCCCAGGCCCATGCTCTTTCTATTTTTTTTGTTGTTGGTATTTATTAAGTGCTTAGTATGTGCAGAGCACTGTTCTAAGCGCTGAGGTAGACAGAAGGTAAAATCACATGAGGCTCACAGTCTTAATCCCCATTTTACAGATGAGGTAACTGAGGCACAGAGATGTTAAGTGACTTGCCCACAGTCACACAGCTGACAAGTGGCAGAGCTGGTATTCAAACCCATTACCTCTGACTCCCAAGCCCGGGCTCTTTCCATTGAGCCACGCTGCTTCTCGGCCATGAGGCCGCTGTTCTTTCTCTGTTGATTGATTGAGATACACTTTCTACTCAAAGAAGATGCCATTGGCAGTGAAATCCACTCTGTGTGTCTGTATGTGTGATGTGTGACTGAAATGACCAATGCAAGATCCACAGGCCTGATTGCTCTGTGCAAACAAAGATAGTCTCTTGTTGATGTTAAGATATTAATAGTAGCCACAAACAGCAAAGAGGGAATCTGGAATAATCATGAGAACCAACCAGACATCTAATGCAAAATCACTTCAATTATATAAAATCAATGATGTAAGCTGTTTTGCCTTCTCCAAACTTTTTGCTTTTGGTGGATCCTCCTTGTACACTGTGAATATCATATTTATGCTTTGCAAATCAGTCCTTTCCAGTAAGGATTTATCTCCAGACTTATTTTGGATATTTGCATTGCATCACTAAAGTTTTTATGCAAAGAAATTCCATGGGGAAACAGTCTGATTTTCACAACCTAGGGTTGTTGCTGGGAGACACGTCCACTGAGTAAATAAACAGATAATTGAGAGGTATATTTTGTAAATAGACAATGGTCCCAATAATAAATTTTGATGAGGTTTGGAAATGTATAATTATAGGTTTTCTTTACTTTGTTCTGGATCCATCATTTCCACATACATGTTTTCTCTGATTTTTAAATAACAATCAAGATGTTTTATAAGTACTAACCTTTGCTAAGAGTTATGGTATAGACAGTTTGGACTCAGTCCCTGTCTCCCACAGGGTTCACAGTCTAAGAGAAAGGAAAAGCAGGTACCTTATCCCCATTCTTCAGAGGAGAAAACTGAGTCAGGACTAGTCAGATGAGAAGCAGAGTGGTATTCTTCACTCCGCTGCCCAGCTCATCTTCCTGCAGAAACGATCTGGACACGTCACTCCCCTTCTTAAACACCTCCAGTGGTTGCCTATCAACCTCCGCTCCAAACAAAAACTCCTCACTCTAGGCTTCAAGGCTCTCCATCACCTTGCCCCTTCCTACCTCTCCTCCCTTCTCTCTTTCTACCGCCCACCCCGCACACTCCGCTCCTCTGCCACCCACCTCTTCACCGTCCCTCGGTCTCGCCTATCCCGCCGTCGACCCCTGGGCCACGTCCTCCCGCGGTCCTGGAACACCCTCCCTCTTCACCTCTGCCAAACTAATTCTTTTCCCCTCTTCAAAACCCTACTTAAAACTCACCTCCTCCAAGAGGCCTTCCCAGACTGAGCTCGCCTTCTCCCTCTACTCCCTCTACCGCCCCCCCTTCACCTCTCCACAGCTTAACCCTCTTTTCCCCCCTTTCCCTCTGCTCCTCCCCCTCTCCCTTCCCATCCCCGCAGCACTGTACTCGTCTGCTCACCCTATTTATTTTGTTAATGAAATGTACATCGCCTCGATTCTATTTAGTTGCCATTGTTTTTACGAGATGTTCTTCCCCTTGTCTCTATTTATTGCCATTGTTCTTGTCTGTCTGTCTCCCCCGATTAGACTGTAAGCCCATCAAACGGCAGGGACTGTCTCTATCTGTTGCCGACTTGTTCATTCCAAGCGCTTAGTACAGTGCTCTGCACATATTAAGCGCTCAATAAGCAGCGTGGCTCAGTGGAAAGAGTACGGGCTTTGGAGTCAGGGCTCATGAGTTCGAATCCCAGCTCTGCCACTTGTCGGCTGTGTGACTGTGGGCAAGTCACTTAACTTCTCTGTGCCTCAGTTCCCTCATCTGTAAAATGGGGATTAAGACTGTGAACCCCACGTGGGACAACCTGATTCCCCTGTGTCTACCCCAGCGCATAGAACAGTGCTCGGCACATAGTAAGCGCTTAACAAATACCAACATTATTATTATTATTATTATTATTACTATTGAATGAATGAATGAATGAATAGACCATGGGCCTAGAAGTCAGAAGGATCTGGGTTCTAATCCCAGATCTTCCATATAATGTTAGTATTTGTTAAGCGCTTACTATGTGCAGAGCACTCTTCTAAGCGCTGGGGTAGACACAGGGTAATCAGATTGTCCCACGCGAGGCTCACAGTCTTCTTCCCCATTTTACAGATGAGGGAACTGAGGCCCAGAGAAGTGAAGTGACTTGCCCACAGTCACACAGTTGACAAGTGGCAGAGCCGGGGTTCGAACCCATGACCTCTGACTCCCAAGCCCGTGAGCTTTCCACTGAGCCACACTGCTTCCTACGTCTGCTGTGTGACCTTGGGCAAGTCAATGTACTGCTCTGGGCCTCTGTTACCTCATCTGGCAAAATGGCGATTAAGACTGTGAGCCCCATGTGAGACAGGGATTGTGTCCAATCTGATTAGCTGGTATCTGCCCACCACTCAGAAGGTGTCTGGCAGTTAGTAAACAATTAACCAATACTACGCACACACACCAAATGAAAAAAATATTAAAAAAATGATTAGATCGCAGGTTGTCTGGCTTCTAGTCCCAATATCTTTCCACAGTAGTTATCTAAGAATATGGCTGTCTTTGCAGGTGTCTGTCAGTGGAGTATGACAAGTGTGGGTGTTATGCAACAGGTGTTGCAAACTGGAGGTAAGTTTTATACAACAGGTGTTGAAAACTGGAGGTAAGTTTACTTTGCTGTCTTTCAATCAATTGTATTTATTGAGCACATACTATGTGCAGAACACTGTCCTAAGAGTCTGGGAGAGAGCAATAGTGATAGTAGACATGATCCCTACCCTCATAGAGCTTACAGTGTCCTGTGTGCAGGCCACTGTAATACACTTTTGGGAGAGTACACTAGAAATAGCATGATCCCTGCCCTCAAGGAACTTACAGTTTGTTGTGTCCAGAGCACTGTGCTAAGTGCTGGGGGGGGGGTACGATAGAGTTTGAGACTATCCCTGTCCTCAAGGAGCTTACTTTTGCCACCCCTACCTGTTGATTAGGTGAGCCTATTGAATTCATCTTTAGCTGCTCACACACACTTTTTCCCTCCTAAACCCCCATAACCTGAACTTGCTCTGTGTTACAAGGGGAGTGGTTTTCATTGGGGTAGTAGGCTGATTTGTGAGCGGAACTGGTTAGCCATATTAAACACCCCATCCTTGAAGCAAACACTACCCGACTGGGCAAACCTTACTTGTTGGGATGGGGTCCCAGGTCCAACTGACTGGGCTTGGTGGTGGTGGGTGGGGGGAGATTGATGGCTGTCAATCTCTTGATTCTGTGAAGTCATGGAGGCTTGGCATTGTGTCAGCCAGTTGGGAGGATATCGACAGCTGGCCCCAGGATAGCCTGGCGGTAGGACTGATACCTGAAGAACCCATCATCTTCTAGGAAGAATGGCCAAAACCCCAGAGACAGTATCACATTTCCCCCGAGACAGGTGAGCAGGTGGGAATGGTGCCGAAGGAGCCCGAGCAGAGGGGTTACGTGGGGCCCTGCAACTCACCGATGAACTGAGGCGTGGTCAGTGAAAAAAACAACAATGGGACATGGAGACTAATTATCGACCACTAGACACTCGATGCCATTGCCCCAGTGCCTGCACCAGTTGTGGCCCCCTATGATGATCTAGTTGGTCAAATTCTCTGAGAAACCCAGTACTTCTCCATCGTAAACATTTCCAATGAGTTGCAGAGTCTCCAGCTGGAAGAGGTGAGGGGGATGAAAACGGCATTCACTTGGGGAGAATACTGGTTTTGCCGGACTTGGTCACCAAAGGGCTCTTTTGTCATTTTATGGTATTCGTTAAGCACTTACTATGTGCCAGGCACTGTATTAAGCTCCGGGGTACATACAAGCTAATCAGTTTGGACACAGGCCATGACAGTCTTAATCCCCCATTCACTGAAGAGGTAACTGAGGCCTGAGGAAGTCAGGTGAGTCTGCTCAAGTTCATACAGTGGGCAAGTGGCAGAGCAGTTTTTCCTTCCGGGCCGCCACGTGACAGTCAGCGCCAAGTGACGAAGCTAAATCTCAAGATGGCCTGGTCTCAGGAGGGACCCGAGGGACTGCTTCGTCACTTGGCGCCGACTGTCACGTGGCGGCCCGGAAGGAAAAGCTGCTCTGCCACTTGCCACTGTATGAACTTGAGCAGACTCACCTGACCCTTGAGCAGGGTCCCTCGGGCCCCCGAGGAGAGGGGCGCCTTCCCCACCCGCCAATCCCCCGGAGAGGAGCTGGAGTGGCGGCCCCATCCCTGGCCCGCCCTTCCCGCCCCCGCGCGGATTGGCCGGGCAGCCGGCGGTTGGGATTCTCGGCCAATGGGGCCCCGAGGGGCGGGGCCTCGGGAGAGCCGCGCCTTCCCGCCACACGGTCACGTGACGCCAACCAACGGCCGAGGAGGCCGACGCCCGCCAACGGCCGTGGAGTTTCTCCGCAGTAGGTCTGAGGAGAAGGACGGTTTTTCCCCCCGAAGGTGAGAGACTTTCTCCACCCTAAGGCGCCGTCGAAAGGCCCCCCGAGATGTCCGCCCTCCCCAGACGCCCCTCGCCTTCCCTCCTTCGGCCCTCCCCCACACGCCCTTCTCCTGGACGGCGCCGAGGGCGAGGCCCCAGCGGGAGAAGAGCGAGCGAGCTGTGTCCTCTTGCCCTCCTCCCCCCGTGCCCTTCTCCGTGCCCTTCCCCCCCCCCGTGCCCCTCCCCCCGTGCCCCTCTCCGTGCCCCCCCGTACCCCTCCCCCCGTGTTCCGGTCCGGGCGTCGCGTGTTGGGGTGGGAAAGGCGGGGTGTGGGAGGGGGCAGAGCCCCGCGGGTCCCGGCGGCAGCCAGGAGGGGCCCGGGACCCCCCCGCTCCGCCCGCCGCCCCCACAGCCCCGCCCGACCCCGCACACCACCACACACCACCGCACCAGGACCGGACCGGAGCCGAGGGCGAGGACAGCGGGACCCCGACACCGACCCCTCCGCAACCATGAGCGCAGAGGAGAGTGACATCTTCACCGAAGGCCCCGTCATCAGGATGAAGGAGCTCACGTTCTTCCCCGTCTGCGCCGAGTTCGTGAAACCAACCAAATTGGGTGAGGCCATGGTCCCCTTCCCCCCAACCCCCCTCCGGTGGGCTGGTGCCACCCGGCCTCCACTCATCCCTCTGCAAACCCTGATGGGATTGCTTTCCCTCATTCCTGGGCATCTCAGCTGTCTGCGCTCACTGTGCCTCAGTCCACCCCCATGCCTTCTTGACCCTAACTGGCCTGCCTTCGGTCTTCTGTCTCCTCCCCAAAGGGGCTCACAACTCTCGTCACTGGGATGAGACTGGGGTCTAGGAGAACAGGACTGATCTCTTGGCCTGGCCTGTGAGGCAGGCACACACACACCCACACACACGTCCTTATCAATCAATCAGTGGTATTTTTTGAGTGCTTACCGTGTGCAGAACCACTGTACTGAGTACAGTACAGCAGAGGTGGAAAATACATTCCTTGCCCAGAAGGAGCATACAGTCTAGAGGGGAAAGCAGATGATACAAATACATAATTTACAGATGTGTACTCAAATGCTGTGGGGCTGAGGGTGGGAGGAATACCAAATGCCCAAAGGGCACAGATCCAAGGGCATTGTCCCTATGTTTGTGTCCCCAGCGTCTAGGGACACTGAGCAATTAAAGATGGCAGAGTTGAGTTTCATGGCCCGCAGGAAACACTTCGATGGGAAATCCAGTAGAAGGTAACCGTGATGCTCCACACAGGGGCTGAGAATATACCTAATCCCCTTTCCCCACCCACCCCTTATATAGCCAGGCATGGTCTCCAGCATGTTCTGCTTCCTCCCCTCACCAGCAGCCATGTTTCTCCCCAATTGGGTTCCCTGGTACATCACCCTGAGTGTTGAGAGTGGTCACCACCGTCATTGGGTCGGGGGGGACGGGAAGGGGGACAGCTCTCTGGGGGACCCTCCTCATCAATTCCTCTCCACACGGTTTCAATGTCCACAGTGAGCTCGAATCAGAAGACAACACCCTCCGGGTGCAGCTGCGGTAGGACCACCCCACCACCCCTCCTCCTCAGTGGTGTCCCTGGTGGGTCGGTAGGGAGGGGGAAGGGAGGGGGACTGGGTGGATTCTCGGCTGCTTTGTCCCCAGGGGCTCCCGGAGGGTGGTGCGGTGGCAAGGGATTGATGGTCCCCCCCACTGACTGGGTTCCTCCCCTGCCACCGGCCACCCCCTCACCCCACAGGCTCTGTTTATGGGACACCCGAGGCCCTCAACCAGACTGCCTTCCTCTGCAATTGATCATCATTGTCAACGGGAAGTTATGTCTTCCACCCGTGAGTAATCAAACTGATACCGAGTTCGAGTTGGAGCTCAGGAGGGAAGGGGGGAGGAGGTTGCGGCTCGCTCACATAGAGTGACCTGCCTGGAACCTGACCCCCATCCACATCCCCCAAGGTGGAGGCCGACGGTGAACACTATAACCGCCCAGTGGATATCACTCATCTTGTGCACCCCTCTGATGAAGTGCCCAATGGTGTCGTGCTCCTTTGGTCACTGAATGACACACGGGTGAGTACGGCTGGAGTGGGCATGGCAGGGGTGGCAGTGGGGGGCGGTGGGAGGTGTGTGGAGGAAAAAGCACTGACCACTCTCTCAAGCTCCCGCCCTGTCCCCCACAGGACTTCGGCATGTCTGTGTGCTTGGTGAAGCAACTTACTGCAGAGAAGTTAGTGGAGCAGTTGAAGAAGAAGGCCTTTTTCCCCTCATACAAGACAGTGTACATGAGTGAGTGACCTCCCTCCCACCCACCCTCCTCCAGAACCCGGAGTGAATGACTCCCCAGTCTACCTTGGGCCCTTCCCCGCTCCTTCCCCTTCTCAAAGAAGAGAGCCCCCGGTCAGTAGACCATTGATTCCCGAGTACCACCACCCCTCACCCATGCCAAGCCCGCGGCAGCTTAGGCCAACCCCGAAGATCTCCTCTCTTCGTTTCAGTCCGGGACGTGATGCCGGCAGTTCGTGAGCCGGCATTTGCCCTCGGAAGTCTCCGCGTCTCCCTCCTGTGCCCGGTGGGTCCGGGTGGGGCCCTGAGGGTGTGGAGGATGCTAGGACCCTGGGTTGGGGGTGGGGAAAGGGAAAGAGACCGTAGATTGACAAGGAAGGTGGGTGAGTGTCTGAGGCCCAAAATTGTTGGGGGAGGGTGAGTCCCTTGGTGGGTGGTCCAGTGGCCCCTCCTCCCACCGACCTTTCACTCTCTCTCCTCCCGTCCACCCAGCTGGGATGGGGACTTGTGTCCATACCCTGCCGCGCGGTATCCTGCAGCCACATCCAGATTTTCGATGCTGTCCCGTTCCTGCAGAGGAACGAGGAGGAGGAAACTTGGAAGTGTCCAATCTGTGACCAGGAGATTCTCTATCGAAACCTCGTCATTGATGAGTATGAACACTGATCGCTCTCCGTTGACCTCTCTCTTCTGCCTCCCCCCGACCGCCCATTCCCTGCTGACCTCCGTGGCCGTTCGCTCTACAGATACTTCTTCAAGGTTCTCTGTTTCATCGCCCGTGAAAAGATTGACTGTGAAGAGATTGACATGCTGCCAGATGGGACCTGGTTCCCGGCCAAGTACTGCATGGATTCATTAGAAATCTCTGAGGATCCCAGCTTCTTTGGCCGAGGCCGTGAGACACCGCCCCCACCCCTGCCTGCCCCCACCCCTGCCCACCCCTCAGCCCAGACCGCGGTCCCCACCATCCCAATGCCAGGTCCTTCGGGCCACCATCATCTGGACGGAGAGCAGCTCCTGTCCCCAGCCGGCAGGGTGAGAAGGGCAGCCCCCTGGGCTGGGCCGGAGGGATTCAGGTCTCTCTCTCTCTGGACTTTGTCCAACCAGGCCAAGAGATTCAGTCTGACACCGAGGGGGAGGTCAGTGACTCATCCACAGAAGTTGAGACCTCCAAGGAATTGCTGAGTCCACACCCCGGGGCAGCCATCTCACCCTCCATGGACACCGCAGGGTATGGCCTCAGGATTCACCTGCCCTGTTCCCCACAGGGATACCAGAAGGTGATGGGGGAAGCGATGAGCTGGTCCCTCCCCCAGGCCCCTAGCTCCCATCTCGCCTCCTCCAGGGCAAGCACCGCTAAACAGAAGCCGGCCCAAGGCAATGAAAACCAGGATGAAGACGTAGTGTACGTGCACCTACCGTACTCCTCAGACGTGTGGTACGAGAGGGTCAGGTAAGGGCTGCCCCAGGATGGATGGGGGTCACTGAGGCTGGGGAGGAACAAGTTGCTGAGGTTCCCCACACACCCCGGGTGCTGTATTAGGAGCCTGTTCCGCTAGGTTCTGTGTTCGGAGGTGTGGGCACGGGGGCAGGAACAGGGAAATAGATCTGGCTCTGGGCTCCCCCTCCTCTGCACCCCGCTGCCCCTTCCAAGCTCCATCCCCTCCCTCATCTCTAACGTTGCAGTTTGAGGTAGGTGGCCAGGACCCCTGTTTCGCACATCATTGGATTTGCTAAGAATTTTCTTGAATCTGGTTAGGGTGTAGGTGTTCTCACCCCAGTGTTGTTTAGAAATTTTCACCCATTAACAGAGTGGAAAACATTTGACGAAGGCAGGCGAGAAACTTAATCGAGAGAGCTGGGACAGAGGGGACAGGAATTTTCAGAAGATGCACTGCCACCGATGGAGACGTTCCTGGGGCCAGACCTGGGGTGAACAGGAGTCTGGGTAGCTCAGGGGAGGGGCTGCGTCCCTGCCGTGTGGTTGGGCCACAGGGACTCTGGAGTTAGGAAAGCGGTGGACGGCTCTGCCATCCTCTGCCGACCCCTCTGACCTTTCCCTCTGCAGGAAGATGAGTGAGATGCTCAAAATGAACTGCCCACCTAAAGGGAAGAAACGACGACGTAGAAGGTCCAGGACTCCATCAGGAGAACTGATGGATTTATGTAAGTGGCAGTTCTCCCCCTGAACCCAGCAATGTCCCAGGTGAGACACCCCCTACCCCTCACACCTTGGATACAGTCCCCAGCACCCCCATCTCAAACAGCTTACCCCTTGGCTCTCGGTGACCAGGACTGTGAGCCTGGACCCTCCCCTATGGCACAATGGGAGGGGGAGGCCCCTGAGCAGGGTTGGGGGATTCAGGTCTCTCTCTCTCTCTCCCTCCTTGCCAGACGACCCTTCACCTGACAGCGACCAGGAGACTTCTACCACTGCCTCGATGGACAGCAGCTCGTCCAGTGTAGAGCTGCACACTCTGGCTACCACGGTGTCGACGCCAACCAGAGGGTATGACCCTAGGATTGTTCCCACCCTGGTCTCTACAGGGGACCCTAAGGTGGGGGGGGGGGGCCCTGAGGAGGGGGGAGGGTGCAAGCCACCTGGTCCCCCTAGTGGCCAACACTCTCTCTTCCTTCTCCCTGGGTGAGAAGACCTCAGCAGCCGGCAGGAGAGTCCAGCAGTCTGGATATCCGCAAACGTCCCTCCAGCCGACCTAAACAATAGCTCCCCACTCTCTCCCTCTATTCAGCACTTGGAGTCTCCCGTCTTGACCCCTCAGAACACCTATGACTTGGAGCACAGCCTTTGCCGGTGCCACCCTCCAGCCCCAGCCCCAGCTCCAGCCCCTGCCCCAGGCCTCTTTTCCGAATGCCTCCCACCGCCAAGCCCAGCTGGCAGAAGCCAGAAGCCTTTTCTTTCCAGGCTCAACTCATAGTCCTGTTTGCCCCAGCTATAAGGAGTTAGTGTCCTCCCACCCTTTTTGGGACCTGTTCTGATAACTTGTGTTCAGGGGTGTCAGGAGAGGGGACACTCATGTAGCCCCCGCCTCTCCCTCCCTGGCTTCCCCGTCCCCTAACTCTTGTCTTCATTACAGTTTGAGGTGCCTGGCTGGGGGCCCCAGCTATAATGTTATTGAATTTGCTTCTAATTTTATTGTATGTTGGTAGAAGGAAGTTGTTCTCACCCCATTGTCTTCAATAAATTTTCACCATTTTATGGAATGAAAAACATTCCAAAAATATCAGTGCTGAATCTTCACTGGGAGCATGGAAGCCAAAAGTGGGGAGGAGGGCTAGGAAGGGACAAGCTCCAAAGAGGTAGTAGGCCTACACAATAATGATAATAGGGGTAATAGTAATGATAATAATAAAATAATGCTCTTAAGTGCTTACTATGTGTCAAACACTATTCTGAGGGCTGGGGTAGATACAAGCTAATCAGGTCACACACATTCCCTATTTCACATGGGGCTTACAGTCGGTAGGAGAGAGAACAGGTATTTCATCCCCATTGTACAGTTAGGGAAAAAGAAGCACAGAGAAGTGAAGTAACTTGGCCAGGGTTACACAACAGCCAAGTGGCAGAGCTGGAATTAGAACCCAGGTCCTCTGACTCACGGGCCCACTCTAGGCAGCCATGTTTGGGACCTGTTCTGTTAACGTGTGTTTAGGGGTGATGGGAGAGGGGATGCTCATGTGGCCCCCGTCTCTCCCTCCCCAGCTTCCCCATCCCCTAATTCACTTCTTCGTTCTACTTTGTCGTTGGTAGCCAGGGGTCCCAATTATAACATTGAACTTGCTTAAATGTTATATGTTGGCAGAAAGAAGTTGTTTTCCCCCAGCTATTTTCAATAAATGTTCATCATTTTATGAAATGGAAAACATTCCAGAAATACCGGTGCTGACTCTTCACTGTGAGCATGGGAGCCAAAAGTTGGGAGGGACAAGCTCCAAAGAAGTAGTTTTGTCTTGTCTTATGCTGTTGATTCATCTTTGACTTATAACAACTTCATGGACACATCTCTCCCAGAATGCCCCACCTCCATCTGCAATCACTTTGGTAGTGTATTTGTAGAGTTTTCTCGGTAAAAATACGGAAGTAGTTTACCATTGCTTCCTTCTGCATAGTAAACTTGAGTCTCTGCCCTAGATTCTCTTCCATGTTGCTGCTTCCCCGAACAGGTGAGTTTTGTTTGACTTGTAGCAGATTGCCTTCCACTTGCTAGACACTGCCCAAACTAGGAATGGTTATGCCTATGCTTTACTCTCCCTCCCATAGCTGAGACTGATAGAGTACAGAAAACTCTTCAGGTGCGGTCCTGAGAGGGGAAAGAGGTAGTAGACCTGAATAATAATGATGACTGGGGTAATAATAATGGTACCAACAAAATTCCTCTTTCAGGGTCGCACCTGGAGAGTTTCTAGCAATTGTCTGTCTGATATAAGGAGGGAGGGCGTTCCAGGCCAGAGGCAGGATGAGAGCCAGAGGTCGGCGGTGAGATGGACGAGATTGAGGTGCAGTGAGAAGGCCGGCATTAGAAAAGCAAAGTGTGTGGGCTGGGTTGTAGTAGGAGAGTAGTGAGTTGAGGTAGGCAAGGGCAAGGGGATTGATTGCTTTAAAGCCAATGGTGAGGAGTTTTTGTTTGATGCGGAGGTCGATGGGCAACTGCCAGAATTTCTTGAGGAGTAGGAAACCCTCATCTGTAAAATGGGGATTAAGAGTGGGAGGACCATGTGGAACAGGGACTGTGTCCAACCTGATTACCTTGCATCTACCCTAGTGCTTAGAACAGTGCTTGGCAAACAGTAAGCACTTAAACACAATTATTATTATTATTAGGCCACACAAATATCCTATCTCACATGGGGCTAACAGTCTAGTAGGAGGAAGAACAGGTATTTCATCCCTATTTTACAGCTGGGGAAACTGAGACACGGAGAAGTGAAATGACTTGACTGGGGTCACACAGCAGCCAAGTGGCAGAGCCAGGATTGGAACCCCGATCCTCTGATTCCCAGGCCCACACTATTTCCCTTAGGCCACAATGTATTTTTTTAAACGTTCATCATGTACCAAGCACATGGGTTAGATATCAGAAAATGAGATGGGAGAGAGTCCCTATCCCCCAAAGAGCTCACAATCTAGACCGGGACAGGAGAACAGGTATTTAATCCCCATATTTTCAGATGAGGAAACTCAGGTGGGTTGTGCAAGGTCACCTGGAGCAGGCAAACTGTCAAGGAGAGGTGCGAGAGGCAGCAGGAGGGCTGTGTGGTAGTCTGAGCATCGTGTCAGCAAGGCAGAGGCCTGATGGTGTTTCTGGAGAAGGAGGAGGAAGAGGCCATGGTCCACGGTGCCAGCAGCGGCTACCACATCAAGGAGGATTAGGCCAGAGTGCAGCCCGGAGGACCTGGCCGGGGAAATGCCAAAGAGACCCAGATCGGCTCTGCTGAGTCTGGGGGGACCTGACAGAAAATACAGAAAAATCAATTCATCTATCACTCAGTGGTAGCTATTGAGCACTTACTGAGTGTAGAGCACTAGACTAAGCGCTTGGGTGTAGTGGATATAGCACGGGCCTGGGAGTTAGAGGATCATGGGCTCTAATGCCAGCTCTGCCACTTGTCTGCTGTGTGACCTTGAGCAAGTCACTTCACTTCTCTATGCCTCAATTACCTCTTCTGTAAAAGGAAGATTGAGACTGTGAGCCCTATGTGGGACAGGGACAGTATCCAACCCCATTTGCTTGTATTCACCCTAGTGCTTAGTACAGGGCCTGGCCCAGAGTAAGTGTTTAACAAATACCATAATTATTATTGGTATTATTATTAATACAACAGAACAGAACTCATTCCCGGCCCAGATGGAGCTTAGAGACTAGAGGGGTAGACAGACATTGATATAAATACATGCATACATAAATACATGAATTATGGGTATGTATATGAGTACTGTGGAGTGAATATCACATGTTTAATGGGTTGAGGCAGACAGAGTCGAGTAATAGGGGTAGTTGCAGTGTAGTGGAAGCAATAATAATAGTAGCAGTAGTGTTTTGCTTTCTGTCTCCCCCGTTTAGAATGTGAGTCCGTTGTTGGGCAGGGATTGCCTCTATCTGTTGCTGAATTGTACATTCCAAGCGCTTAGTCCAGTGCTCTACACACGGTCAGCGCTCAATAAATATGACTGAATGAATTGAATGAATAGTAATGCTAGCAGTAGTATTAGTAACGTGGTAGTAGTAATAATAGTAGTTTTAACATTTGTAGTGTTAGTAGTAGGAATAGTAGTAGTAATACTAGCAGCGTGGCTCAGTGGAAAGAGCTCGGCTTGGGAGTCAAAGGTCATGGGTTCAAATTCCGGCTCTGCCACTCGTCAGCTGTGTGACTGAGGGCAAGTCACTTCACTTCTCTGTGCCTCAGTGACCTCATCTGTAAAAGGGGGATGAAGACTGTGAGCCTCACATGGGACAACCTGATTATTCTGTATCTCCCCCAGTGCTTAGAACAGCACTCTGCACGCAGTAAGTGCTTAACAAATACCAACATTATTATTAGTAGTATTCATAGTGGTAGTAGTAGTAGTAGTAATCTATCAATCAATTGTATTTATTGAGCAGTTACTGTGTGAAGACCATTGTTGAAAGTACTTGGAAGAGTACAATATAACAGAGTCGTAGACACATTTGCTACCCATGATGAGCTTACAGCCTAGAGGGGGAGACAGACGAGAATGTAAATATATAAATTACAGATGTGTATATAAGTGCTGTAGGGTGGAGGGAGGGGTGAGTAAAGGAGCAAATCCCAGTTCAAGGATAATGCAGAAGGGAGTGGGAGAAGAGGAAATGAGGGCCTAGTTCAGGGAAGGCCTCTTGGAGGTGATGTGCCTTCACTAAGGCTGTGATGGTGAGGAAAGTGAATGCCTGATACGAAGAGGGAAGGCCTTCCAAGCCAGAGGCAGGACATGGGCAAGAGTTTGGCCATGAGGTAGATTTGATCCAGGTTCAGTGAGTAGGTTGGCATTAGGGAGTGAAGTGTGGGGGCTGGGTTGTAGTAGGAAATCAATAAGGTATGGTAGGAGGGGGAAATTGATTGACTGCTTGAAAGCCAATGAGAAGGAGTTTCTGTTTGGTGGGGAAGTGGATGGACTACCACCAGAGGTTCCAGAGGAGTGTGCAAATATGGACTGGATGTAGAAAAATGATCCGGGCAGCAGAGTGAAGTATGGACTGGAGTGGGGAGAGACAGGAGGCAGAGAGATCAGTGAGGAGGCTGATGCTGTAGTCAAGGCAGGATAGGATAAGTGGTTAGATTAACATGATAGTAGTTTGGATGCAGACAAAAGGGTGGATTTTAGCGATGTTGTGAAGATTGAACCAACAGAATTTAGTGACAGATTGAATATGTGTATTGAGTGAGAGAGAGGAGTCGAGGGTAACGCTAAGGTGATGGACTTGTAAGACAGGAAGAAGGGTGGTGCTGTCGACAGTAACAGGAAAGTCACGGGAGGACATGTTTGGGGTGGGAAGATCAGGAGTTTGTGGTAAGCAAGAGTGACTCCATTTTGTATTATTTGACCTTGGGAGCAACAAGGCGAAAGTAACTCCATCATGCATTATTTGACCCTGGAAGCAACAAGGCCAAAGGACGATTTAGAAGAGAATCTGTATTATCTTTCTGGGGAGTTTTGAAGAGAGGAACTGAATTGTCTTGCTGGGGGGCTTAAGGAAGGGCTAAATTGCTCTGCTGGGCAGGAAAAGAACTGCCGGATGCTGCCATGAGCATGGGTGGATAAACCCCGGGGGAGGAGCCGCCTTCCTCTTTGGTTTATCGGGTAAGGTGACGAGCTAACGAGCAGAAGACAGCAGGCAATCCTGAGCAGTATCCCTGCTGCAATTCCCCAAAAACAATGGACGAAAGGGGAAAGAACTGGCCCTCTTTCCCCGGTTGGCCCACTTGGCCCAGTTTGCCCGGTTTGCCCGGCATGGAACCACCTAAGCCATGCATTGAGATGCCTACAGCTGCCGCGGCCCAGCACCTAAGATTTGAACCAGGACAACTCCGAGCTGCGGGCAGTCTGACTCCTTGAAACTATCATCTTCCCTAAGACTTGGGGAAAACCAGTTGGATTGGTAACTATAGGTGTTGTGCTTTGTGTGTGTGTATGCATATATGCCTAACCCCAGCTTTAGTTTAAAGTAAAGCTTTTCACTGAAACATTGGTGTTTGGTTTTACTTTTTGACAGGTTATTTGAGCGCCCGAATTAATAAGGGAGTCAAATTCCTGGTTAAGGGCTCATAGGTCGAGTGCCTGATATTGTGGGGGAGCAATCCCCGGGTGGAGCTCATGACAGAGTTCTATTTTGGACTTGTTAAATTTGACATGCCGGTGGGACATCCAAGTAGAGACGTCCTGAAGGCAGGAGGAAGTGCGAGACTGCAGAGAAGGAGAGAGATCAGGGTTGGAGTTGTAGATTTGGGAATCATTCGTATAGAGATGATAGTTTCAACTACCATGGGAGCAACTGAATTCTGCCAGGGAGTGAGTATAGATGGAGAATAGAAGGGGACCCCTAATTGGGAGGTGAATGGAAATTTGGAGATGGATGGGCAGTGGCATGTGGCATACGATCCCCAGGCACCTGGACAGATGCAATGAGCAAATAGGATCATCCAGGATCATTTTTGTGGAAGCCTTTACCAGGAGCAGGGGGAAACTGGGCAGAACTGGGAAGCAGTGTGGCCTAGTGGGAAAAGCAGGGCCCTGGAAGGCGGAGGACCTGGGTTCTAATCCACTTGCTTGTTGGGTGACCTTGGGCAAATCAGTTATCTTCTCTGTGCCTCAGTTTCCTCAACTGTGAAATGGGGATGCAATATCTCCAGCCCCTTCTACCTAGACTGTGAGTCCCAAGTGCTACAGGGACCATGACCGACCTGATTAACCTGTATCTACCCCAGCAAGTGGAACAGTGCTTGACACATAGTAAGTACTTAACAAATACCATAAAAAACCCGAAAACCCCCCTCCGGCTTCCCGTCCTGCTATGTATCAGGAGGAAGGACAGTTACATACTCTGGTTAAGTCCATGTTTCCCAGCAGTATCTCTCGAGGACGTCTCCTGCCTACTCTCAAAATCCACCCCCTCCACCTGCACATCTGACCCCACCCCTTCGCACCTAGTCAAAACACTCCTCCTCCTTTCTTCTCTCCCTAACTGCCATCTTCAACCATTCACTCTCTAATGGCTTCTTCAAAACCACTTTCCAACATACCTATGTCTTCGCTATCCTAAAAAAACCCTCCCTTGATACCCTGGCTCTCCCCAGTTATTGCCCCATCTCCTTCCTATCATTCCTCTCCAAACTCCTTGAGCAGGCTATCTACACCTGCTGTCTCAAGTTCCTCTCTTCCATTTCTCCCCTTGACCGCCTCCAATCTGGCTTTCGTCCCCTTCACTCCTCACAACGGTCACCAATGATCTCCTTTTCACCAAATTCCCGGCTAGACTACTGTGTCAGCCTTTTCTCTGATCTCCCTTCCTCCTCTCTCTCCCCGCTCCAGTCTATTCTTCACTCCGCTGCCTGGCTCATCTTCCTGCAGAATCGCTCTGGGCATGTCACTCCCCTTCTTAAAAACCTCCAGTGGTTGCCTATCAACCTCCACACAAAACAAAAACTTCTCACTCTTAGCTTCAAGGCTCTCCATCACCTTGACCCTTCCTACCTACCTCTCCTCCCTTCTCTCTTTCTATTGCCCACCCCGCACGATCCGCTCCTCTGCTGCCCACCTCCTCACCGTCCCTCGGTCTCGCCCATCCCACCGTCGACCCCTGGGCCATGTCCTCCCGCGGTCCTGGAATACCCTCCCTCCTCATCTCCGCCAAACTAATTCTCTTCCCCTCTTCAAAACCCTACTTAAAGCTCACCTCCTCCAAGAGGCCTTCCCAGACTGAGCTCCCCTTTTCCCTCTGCTCCCTCTACCTCCCCCCTTTCACCTCTCCGCAGCTAAACCCTCTTCTCCCCCGTTTCCCTCTGCTCTTCCCCCTCTCCCGTCCCATCCCCTCAGCACTGTACTCATCCGCTCAACTGTATATAGTTTCATCACCCTATTTATTTTGTTTAATGAGATGTACATCACCCTGATTCTATTTAGTTGCTATTGTTTTAATGAGATGTTCTTCCCCTTGACTCTATTTATTGCCATTGTTCTTGTCTGTCTGTCTCCCCTGATTAGACTGTAAGCCCGTCAAAGGGCAGGGACTGTCTCTATCTGTTGCCGATTTGTACATTCCAAGCGCTTAGTACAGTGCTCTGCACATAGTAAGCGCTCAATAAATACTATTGAATGAATGAATGAATGAATGAAATTCAATGGCCTCTATTCCATCCTAATTCTCCTCGACCACTCAGTTACCTTCGCCACTGTCGACCACCCCCTTCTGGAAACATTACCCAACCTTGACTTCACTGACGCTGTCCTCTATTGGTTCTCTTCTTATCTCTCCGACCGCTCATTCTAAGTCTTTTTCTCAGGCTCCTCCTCTGCCTCCCACCCCCTAACTGTGCGTATCCCTCATGGTTCAGTTCTGGGTCCACTTCTATTCTCCATCTACACCCACTCCGTTGGAGAACTCATTCGCTCACATGGCTTCACCTACCACCTCTATGTGGACGATATTCAAATATTCAAATCTTCCCATCACCTTCACAATATCGCCAAGATCCACCCTTTCCTCTCCATCCAAAGGGGACTGAGCTTCCCCTTTTCCCTCTGCTCCCTCTGCTCCCTCTCTGCTTCCTTGTCACCTCCCCTCAGCTAAGCCCCCTTTCCCCCCTTTCCCTCTGCTCCTCCCCCTCTCTCCCCCTCCCCTCAGCACTGTGCTCATTTGTATATATTTTTATTACCCTATTTATTTTGTTAATGAGGTGTACCTCCCCTTGATTCTATTTATCGTGATTAAGTTGTCTTGTTTTTGTCCGTCTGTCTCCCCCAATTAGACTGTAAGCCCGTCAATGGGCAGGGATTGTCTCTATCTGTTGCCGAATTGTACATTCCAAGAGCTTAGTACAGTGCTCTGCACATAGTAAGTGCTCAATAAATACTATTGAATGAATGAACATAGTAAGTGCTTAGCGGTACCATAATAATTGTTATCATTAGATTGAAGTGCCCCTTGTCTGCTCTGTAATCTTAGGCAAGTCACTCAACTTTCTCTGTGCCTCAGTTGCCTCATCTGTAAAAAGGGAATTAAGACTATGAGCCTCACATGGTACATGATAATAATAATAATAGTAATTATGGTATTTGTTAAGTGCTTATTATGTTCCAGTCACTGTTCTAAGCACTGGGGCAGATACAAGCAAATCAGGTTGGACACAGTCCATGACCCACATGGAGCTCACAGTCTTAGTCCCCATTTTACAGATGAGGAAACTGAGGCACAGAGAACTTAAGTAACTTGCCCAGTTTCATACAGCAGACAGGTGGCAGAGCCAGGGTTAGAACCCAGGTCCTTCTGACTCCCAAGACCATGCTCTATCCACTAGGCCTATGTCCAACCTGAATGGCTAGTATCTACCCCAGTGCTTAGTACAGTGCCTGGCACACAGTAAAGCCTTAACAAATACCAGTAAAAAAAAACATAAAAAAACAAACAACTTTTCATTTGTTTGCCTTAATATAGAAGAGTACTGGTAGCGCTCTCCTATGATTTGATGCCTTATTGGGGCAGACGAGTCTTTGTACGCTGATGAAGCTTAGAGCTAAGCCATATAGAGACGACCCAGAATGGCAAGGCCCAAGCCAAAGCGTCAGAAAAAGTCGATTCATCTGTTCTGGGCAGAAGCGGCATGGCAAAGAGTCAAAAGGATCAAAACTTTGACCAAAGACAATGGTGGAGACAGAGTTTTACTATGTGAAAGAAGGCCATTGCTTCCATATCTTTACCAAGAAAACTCTACTGACACACATACCAGAATGCCCTCATGACAGAAGATGGAATGTTCCAAAGAGGGGGTGTCCATGGAGTCACTACGGATTGAAAATGACTCGCCGGCACTTGAAGAAGATATGGTGGTGATGAATGAATGAAGTTGGTTCCTCTTCCCTCTCTCCATTTCTCTCTCTCTTTCTCCCTCTCTCTCTCTCTCTCTCTCTCCCTCTCTCCTCATAGTATAGAGCTGTTGCTTAATCTACTTTTCAACTTCTTCCTCTTCCCCAAGCTACTGAGTTGGTAGTAGTGGGCAGCTGAAGAGGGAGGAGCACTGGCTCACTGCAGCATGACTGGACTTGACATTTTAGCTACTGCTCTTGTGGGAGTTGTAAGAGAGTAATGATAATGATAACTGTGGTATTTGTTAAGCGCTTCACTATGTGCCCAGGACTGGACTAAGCTATGGGGGTTGACACAGTATAGAATAATAGTGATAATAATGATGGTATTTGTAAAGTGCTGACTATGTGCCAAGCACTGTTCTAAGCACTAAGCACTGTTCTCATATGCAGATGGGACTCAATCCCTGTCCCGTGGAGGAAAACAGGTATTAGATTCTTCAATGCACTTGGATCTGTACCCTTTTAAGCCCTTGGTATTCTCCCCACCCTCAGCCCCACAGCACATATGTACAGATCTGTAATGTATTCATTTATATGAATATCTGTCTCTTATGACTGTAAGCTCGTTGTGGGCAGGGAAGGTGTCAACCAACTCTGTTAAATTGTATTCTCTCAAGTCCTTTGTGTAGTGCTCTGCACACAGTAAGTGGTCAATAAATACGAGTGATGATTATTATGATGATCCTTGCTTTTTAGATGCGGAAACAGAGGCCCAGAGAAATCAAGTGAGTTGTCCAAGGTCACTCAATAGGCAGTGCTGGCTTTAGAACCCAGGTCCTCTGACTCCCCGGCTTCTACTCCTTCCACTGGGTTACACTGTGTCCTAGTACTAAGGTGACTAGTTACTGTTTCCTATCTCCTCCCCCACATCATTACTTCTCCCCTCTCTCCCTCCTTGAGCCTTTTCTAGGGCGTGTGTAACTTTAAAACTATATAGACTAAGATGGTACGCACACCTGTTGATTTTTGTCATGGGTGAAACAAAGCAAAAATGTTTCTGCTCTCCTATCTCAAAGGTATAGAATTCCACTCCTTCCCCTGCTCTCCCCTCCGCTTCACCCTTGTCCTTCCTCTCCTCCCCCTAAAACACAGGATGGGGAAAGCAGAGTGGAGCTGTGGGACATAGATTACCCAGGATTAAAAAGTTTTAAAATTAAGGATTTAATTAATGGACTGAGCAAATAATTTTAATTTTCAGAAGTATTTATAAAATACCTCAGGAATCTAAAAGTTGCTGGTCTTATCAGAAAATGGTAATAATAATAGTGGTGTTTGTTAATGATAATTCTGGAATTTGTTAAGCACTTACTGTGTGCCAGGCACTATACTAAGCACTGGGTGGATACAAGCAAATTGGGTTGGACACAGTCCCTGTCCCATATTCATTCATTCATTCATTCAATCGTATTTATTGAGCGCTTACTGTGTGCAGAGCACTGTACTAAGTGCTTGGAAAGTACAATTTGGCAACAGATAGAGACAATCTCTACCCAACAACGGACTCACGGTCTAGAAGGGGGAGACAGAAAGCAAAACAAAACAAGTAGACAGGCATCAATACCATCAAAATAGATAAGTAGAATTATAGATATATACGCATCATTAATAAAATAGTGATAAATACGTACAAATATACACAAGTTCTGTGGGGAAGGGAAGGGAGTAGAGCAGAGGGAGGGAGTAGGGGCAATGGGGAGGGGAGGAGGAGCAGAGGAAAAGGGGGGGCTCAGTCTGGGAAGGCCTCCTGGAAGAGGTGATCTCTCAGTAGGACTTTGAAGAGGGGAAGAGAGCTAGTTTGATGGATGTGAGGAGGGAGGGCATTCCAGGCCAGAGGAAGGACCTGGGCCAGGGGTTGATGGCGGGACAGGCGAGAATGAGGTACAGTGAGGAGGTTAGCGGCAGAGGAGCGGAGTGTGCGGGCTGGGATGGAGAAGGAGAGAAGGGAGGTGAGGTAGGAGGGGGCAAGGTGATGGAGAGCTTTGAAGCCAATAGTGAGGAGTTTTTGCTTCATGCGAAGGTTGATAGGCAACCACTAGAGGTTCTGAGGAGGGGAGTGATATACCCAGAACGTTTCTGTAGAAAGATAATCTGGGGAGCGGAGAGAAGTATAGACTGAAGCGGGGAGAGACAAGAGGATGGGAGATCAGAAAGGAGGCTGATACAGTAATCCAGTCAGGATAGGATGAGAGACTGTACCAGCAAGGTAGCAGTTTGGATGGAGAAGAAAGGGCAGATGTTGGCGATTTTGTGAAGGTGAGACCGGAAGGTTTTGGTGACAGATTGGATGGGTGGGTTGAATGAGAGAGCGGAGTCAAGGATGACACCAAGATCGCGGGCTTGTGAGACAGGTAGGATGGTAGTGCCGTCCACAGTGAGGGGAAAGTCAGGAAGAGGATAGGGTTTGGGAGGGAAGATAAGGAGCTCAGTCTTGGACATGTTGAGTTTTAGCTGGCGGGTGGACATCCAGGTGGAGATGTCCTGAAAGCAGGAGGAGATGCGAGCCTGGAAGGAGGGAGAGAGAACAGGGGAGGAGATGTAGATTTGGGTGTCATCTACATAGGGACGATAGTTGAAGTCATGGGAGCAAATGAGTTCACCAAGGGAGTGAGTGTAAATGGAGAACAGAAGGGGACCAAGAACTGACCCTTGAGGAACCCCTACAGTTAGGAGATGGGAGGGGGAGGAGGAGCCCGTGAAGGAGACTGAGAATGAGCGGCCAGAGAGATAAGAGGAGAACCAGGAGAGGACAGATTCCGTGAAGCCAAGGTTGGAAAACGGGTTGAGGAGAAGGGGATGGTCGACAGTGTCAAAGGCAGCTGAGAGGTCGAGGAGGATTAGAATAGAGTAGGAGTCATTGGATTTGGCAAAAAAGAGGTCACTGGTGACTTTTGAGAGGGTGGTTTCGGTGGAGTGGAGGGGACGGAAGTCAGATTGGAGGGAGGCCAGGAGCAGTTGGAGTTGAGGAAATCGAGACAGCGAGTGTAGATGACTCACTCTAGAAGTTTGGAAAGGAAGGGTAGGAGGGAGATAGGGCGATAACTGGAAGGGGCAGTGGTGTCAAGAGAGGGTTTTTTTAGGATGGGGGAGACGTGGGCATGTTTGAAGGCAGAGGGGAAGAAGCCGTTGGATAGGAGGGGAGGGGGGAAGGGGCGAGAGTTTTTATAAGGTGAGAAGGAATGGGGTCTGAAGCACAGGTGGAGGGGGTGGCACTTGAGAGGAGGGAGGAGATCTCCTCTGATAGGCCTTACAGTCTTAATCTCCATTTTACAGATGAAGTAAGTGAGTCCCCTCCGCCGCTCTCGCTCCAGTAACCCACAGCCCTGGATCACCTCCTCCGTGCGCCTCCTACGCTCCTATGCTCGAGCTGCTGAGCGCTGCTGGCGAAAGTGCAAGCACCAAGCCAACCTCACACACTTCAAATTTATCCTTTCCTGCCTTAACTCTGCCCTCTCCTCCGCCAGGCAAAGCTTCTTCTCCTCCCTCATCGACACCCATGCCCGTCACCCCCGCCGATTGTTCCGGACCTTTAACTCTCTCCTTAGGCCCCCTGTTCCTCCCCCTCCCCCATCTCTCACCCCCAATGATTTGGCCACCTATTTCCTCACGAAAATCAACACGATCAAGTCTGAGCTCCCCAAAGTCACCCCTCCGCCTCTCCCCTCCCCCCCACCAACCCCCTCCCCTACTTTCCCATCCTTCCCTGCAGTATCCTCAGAGGAGATCTCCTCCCTCCTCGCAAGTGCCACCCCCTCCACCTGTGCCTCGGACCCCATTCCCTCACACCTTCTTAAAACCATCGCCCCTGCCCTCCTACCTTCATTAGCTTCTATTTTTAACCACTCAATCTCCAAGGGCTCCTTCCCCTCTGCCTTCAAACATGCCCACGTCTCCCCCATCCTAAAAAAACCCGCTCTTGACCCCAATTCCCCCTCCAGTTATCGTCCTATCTCCCTACTACCCTTCCTTTCCAAAATCCTAGAACGAGTCGTCTACAATCGATGCCTAGAATTCCTTAACTCCCATTCTCTCCTAGACCCCCTCCAATCTGGCTTCCGTCCCCTCCACTCTACCGAGACTGCTCTCTCTAAGGTCACCCATGACCTCCTTCTTGCCAAATCCAATGGCTCCTACTCCATTCTGATCCTCCTTGACCTCTCTGCTGCCTTTGACACTGTCGACCATCCCCTCCTCCTCCATACCTTATCTCACCTTGGCTTCACGGACTCCGTCCTCTCCCGGTTCTCCTCTTACCTCTCTGGCCGGTCATTCTCGGTCTCCTTCGCTGGAGCCTCCTCCCCCTCCCATCCTTTAACTGTTGGAGTTCCTCAAGGGTCAGTTCTTGGCCCTCTTCTGTTCTCCATTTACACTCACTCCCTCGGTGAACTCATCCGCTCTCACGGCTTTGACTACCATCTCTACGCAGATGACACGCAGATCTACATCTCCGCCCCTGTCCTCTCCCCCTCCCTTCAGGCTCGCATCTCCTCCTGCCTCCAGGATGTCTCCACCTGGATGTCGGCCTGCCACCTAAAACTCAACATGAGCAAGACTGAGCTCCTCATCTTCCCTCCCAAACCCGGTCCTCTCCCAGACTTCTCTATCACCGTGGATGGCACGACCATCCTTCCCGTCTCTCAGGCCCGCAATCTCGGTGTCATCCTTGACTCGTCCCTCTCATTCACCCCACACATCCTATCCGTTACCAAGACCTGCCGGTTTCACCTCTACAATATCGCCAAGATCCGCCCTTTCCTCTCCACCCAAACGGCTACCTTACTATTACGGGCTCTCGTTATATCCCGGCTAGACTACTGAGTCAGCCTTCTCTCTGACCTCCCTTCCTCCTCTCTTGCCCCGCTCCAGTCTATTCTTCACTCCGCTGCCCGGCTCATCTTCCTGCAGAAACGATCTGGGCATGTCACTCCCCTTCTTAAACAACTCCAGTGGTTGCCTATCGACCTCCGCTCCAAACAAAAACTCCTCACTCTAGGCTTCAAGGCTCTCCATCACCTTGCCCCTTCCTACCTCTCCTCCCTTCTCTCTTTCTACTGCCCACCCCGCACGCTCCGCTCCTCTGCCACCCACCTCCTCACCGTCCCTCGGTCTCGCCTATCCCGCCATCGACCCCTGGGTCACGTCCTCCCGCGGTCCTGAAACGCCCTCCCTCCTCACCTCAGCCAAACTGATTCTCTTTCCCTCTTCAAAACCCTACTTAAAAATCACCTCCTCCAAGAGGCGTTCCCAGACTGAGCTCCTCTTCCCCCTCTACTCCCTCTGCCATCCCCCCTTTACCTCTCTGCAGCTAAAGCCTCATTTTCCCCTTTTCCCTCTGCTCCTCCACCTCTCCTTTCCCATCCCCACAGCACTGTACTCGTCCACTCAACTGTATATATTTTCGTTACCCTATTTATTTTGTTAATGAATTGTACATCGCCTTGATTCTATTTAGTTGCCATTGTTTTTACGAGATGTTCTACCCCTTGACGCTGTTTATTGCCATTGTTCTTGTCTGTCCGTCTCCCCCGATTAGACCGTAAGCCCATCAAACGGCAGGAACTGTCTCTATCTGTTGCTGACTTGTTCATCCCAAGCGCTTAGTACCGTGCTCTGCACATAGTAAGCGCTCAATAAATACTATTGAATGAATGAATGAATGAATTAAGTGACTTGCCCAGGGTCACAAAGCAGACATGTGGTGGAGCCAGGATTAGAACCCACTACTTCTAACTACCAAGCCCATGCTGTATCCACTATGCCACACTACTACTATGCCACACTACTACTATGCCACACTCCCTCGGTGAACTCATTCGCTCTCACAGCTTTGACTACCATCTCTACGCAGATGACACGCAGATCCAGTTATCGCCCTATCTCCCTACTATCCTTCCTTTCCAAAATCCTAGAACAAGTCGTCTACAATCGCTGCTTAGAATTCCTTAACTCCCATTCTCTCCTGGACCCCCGCCAATCTGGCTTCTGTCCCTTCCACTCTACCGAGACAGCTCTCTCTAAAGTCACCCATGACCTCCTTCTTGCCAAATCCAATGGCTCCTACTCCATTCTGATCCTCCTTGACCTCTATGATGCCTTTGACACTGTCGACCATCCCCTCCTCCTCCACACCTTATCTCACCTTGACTTCACGGACTCCGTCCTCTCCTGGTTCTCCTCTTATCTCTCTGGCCAGTCATTCTCGGTCTCCTTTGCAGGCGCCTCCCCCCACCCATACTTTAACTGTTGGAGTTCCTCAAGGGTCAGTTCTTGGCCCTCTTCTGTTCTCCATTTACACTCACTCCCATGGTGAACTCATTCGCTCTCACGGCTTTGACTCCCATTTCTATGCAGATGACATGCAGATCTACATCTCTGCCCCTGTCCTCTCCCCCTCCCTTCAGGCTCGCATCTCCTCCTGCCTCCAGGATGTCTCCACCTGGATGTCGGCCCGCCACCTAAAACTCGACATGAGCAAGACTGAGCTCCTCATCTTCCCTCCCAAGCCCGGTCCTCTCCCAGACTTCCCTATCACCGTGGATGGCACGACCATCCTTCCCGTCTCTCAGGCCCGCAATCTCGGTGTCATCCTTGACTCGTCTCTCTCGTTCACCCCACACATCCTATCCTTTACCAAGACCTACCGGTTTCACCTTTACAATATCGCCAAGATCCGCCCTTTCCTCTCCACCCAAATGGCTACCTTACTGCTACAGGCTCTTGTTATATCCTGGCTAGACTACTGTGTCAGCCTTCTCTCTGATCTCCCTTCCTCCTCTCTCGCCCCGCTCCAGTCTATTCTTCACTCCGCTGCCTGGCTCATCTTCCTGCAGAAACGTTCTGGACATGTCACTCCCCTTCTTAAACACCTTCAGTGGTTGCCTATCAACCTCCACTCCAAACAAAAACTCCTCACTATAGGCTTCAAGGCTCTACATCACCTTGCCCCTTCCTACCTCTCCTCCCTTCTCTCTTTCTACTGCCCACCCCGCACGCTCCACTCCTCTGCCGCCCACCTCCTCACCGTCCCTCGGTCTCGCCTATCCCCCTGTCGACCCCTGGGCCACGTCCTCCCGCGGTCCTGGAACGCCCTCCCTCCTCACCTCCGCCAAACTGATTCTCTTTCCCTCTTCAAAACCCTACTTAAAACTCACCTCCTCCAAGAGGCCTTCCCAGACTGAGCTCCTCTTCTCCCTCTACTCCCTCTACCACCCCCCCCCACCTCTCCGCAGCTAAACCCTCTTTTCCCCCTTTCCCTCTGCTCCTCCCCCTCTCCCTTCCCATCCCCTCAGCACTGTACTCGTCTGCTCAACTGTATATATTTCCATTACCCTATTTATTTTGTTAATGAATTGTACATTGCCTTGATTCTATCTGATTCTATTGCCATTGTTTTTACGAGATGTTCTTCCCCTTGACTCTATTTATTGCCATTGTTCTTGTCTGTCCGTCTCCCCCGATTAGACCGTAAGCCCGTCAAAGGGCAGGGACTGTCTCTATCTGTTGCTGACTTGTTCATTCCAAGCGCTTAGTACAGTGCTCTGCACATAGTAAACGCTCAATAAATACTATTGAATACTATATGACAAGAACTGTACTGTACTGCACTGGGGTAGATTCAAGATATTCAGGTTCCACATGGGCCTCAAAGTGTAAGGAGGAGAGAGGACAGGTATTGAATTCCCAAGCTTCAGCTGAGGGAACTGAGATAGACAGAGACACCAGGTTCATGGCGGAGCTAGGTTTGGAACCTGGGTCCTCTGACTCCCAGGCCTGTGCACTATCCACTAAGCAGCGCTGCTTCCCTGCTTCATTAATGACCAAGAGGGAAGTGGAAGGATGCACAACACAGTAGGCAGAAAAGTAAGGGGCCAGTTATTAGTGAGCAATGAAGGGTAGGATTAGGTGTTTGGATTTGATACTAGCAAACCCGGAGAGCCCATGGAATGTTTGAGCATGGGAGTAGCAGCATCAGACATCAGCTGAGAAGGACAACTGATTCTGCCCATTAGATTGGAGCAGGGAAAGATTGGAACCTGGGAGACTAGAAGGAGGCATCTTGAAGTAACTCAAGAGGGTGGATTCCAAGTGGAAGGTCAGGTGGAATTGGTACAATTTATAATGATGGAGAAATTGGGAGGTGGTATTTGGTCTTTTACAGCCCATTTGAACATTTTAGCAGCTGATGGGAAAGGCTTGATCTTCCGATATGTGGCATGTAAACTGATGATGTTGAGCCTATCTCACCACTTACCTCTCACCCACGTCCTGCCTCTGGCCTGGAATGCCCTCCCTCTTCATATCCAGCATGTCTATAAAGCAGCACGGCCTAGAGGCAAGAGCATGGGCTTGGGAGTAAAGGGATTTGGGTTCTAGTCCCAGCTCTGCCACTTGACTGTGTGACCTTGAGCAAATCACTTCACTTCTCTGTGACTCAGTCACCTCATCTGTAAAATAGGGATTAAGACTGTGAGGCCCAGGTGGGATAGGGACTGTAACCAACCCGATTACCTTGGATCTCCCCCTGCACTTAGAACAACATGAGCTCGCTGTGGGCAGGGATTGTCTCTCTCTTTACTGCTGCACTGTACTTTCCCAAGCGCTTAGTACAGTGCTCTGCACAAAGTATGTGCTCAATAAATACAATTGAATGAGCAAATAGTGCTTGGCACAAAGTAAGTGCTTAATAAATACCATTCTTATTACAAGGCACCCGAGGGGGGACAAGAACACATCAGATTTGAGCTGTGGGGTGACACCCCGTACCCCAGTGACCTGAGAAGGAAGAGAAGGTGCCAGGGGAGGGCCCGAAGATTGTGGGGTTTGTTCCCCTCCCTTTACAGACATCTGTGGTCCTCAGACTCAGAGCTATCGGGGATGGAAGCAGCCCCATCTGCCCGGAGGGACTGAGAACAAAGCCCCACTTGCTCTGGAGGCCAAAGTCTCATTCACTATGGAAATGAAACCCTACCTTTCTCAGTGGAAAAAGCCCCTGTGCCCAGGTCAGCTGGAACCAGGTACAGAGTCGTCGCAAACTGCCACGTGACTGAAAGGGAGGGAGAAGTGTCCCTCTCCTCAGGCCCCTCCCACGGGGGACTTAATGGACGAGAATCTCAAACTACAGTTGCTGAATCAATAACGTGAGCCCCATGAGGGACATGGACACACACCTTCTATCTACCCCAGTGCTTAGAGAAGCAGCATGGCTCAGTGGAAAGAGCACGGGCTTTGGAGTCACAGGTCATGGGTTTGAATCCCGGCTCGGCCACTTGTCAGCTGTGTGACTTTGGGCAAGTCACTTAACTTCTCGGTGCCTCAGTTCCCTCATCTGTAAAATGGGGATTAAGACTGTGAGCCCCACGTGGGACAACCTGATTCCCCTGTGTCTACCCCAGCACTTAGAACAGTGCTCGGCACATAGTAAGCGCTTAACAAATACCAACATAATAATTATAATAATAAAAAAAAAATCCCTGGCAAGGAATGTGTCACAAGCGGCCATGCTGGAGAAAGCCCCATGAACCACAAATATGAGTAGGAGCAAGCGAGATCACCAAGGGAATAGGTAAGGGAGGTTGGTTTAGCTCCCAACTTTGTCCACCCACCGCCTTGGCACACTTGACATTCACACTTTATATCGCCCATCCACACAGCAGAGGAATCACCCTGGGCTTTCCCTCGGGTTAGAGATGGTGGGGCGGGCGGGGGGATGGCAAAAACTACAGGAGAGATGATCTGTGGGCAGAGAATGTGTCTACCAACTCCACTGTACTGTAGTCTCCTGAGTACTTAGTACAAGCACACAATAAGCACTCAATTAACACGATTGATTCATTGATGATTTATTTATATTTTCTATCTCCTCTTGTAGAATGTAAGCTAATTTTTCTAATTATTATTATTATCATCATTATATTTGTTAGGTACTGAGTACATGTCAAGCACAGTTCTAAGCGCTGGGGCAGATACAAGTTAGTCAATTTGGACACAGTCCCTGACCCACATGGAACTCACAGTTGTGTCTACCAACTTTGATGTACTGTACTCTCCCAAGTGTTTAATGCATTGCTCTGCACGCAATAAGAGCTCCATAAATACCACTGATCGATTGATGAATCGTTTGATGATTGAGTCCCCTGCTCCCTGCGGACAGTCAGTTTTCAGGCAGGAGGATGCTGGGGGGTGGGGGGGGGGCGGGGAGAAACGGGGCTCCTGCCCGCGATCAGGACTGTCCCGCCAGAGCGGCCCCGGGTGTCATCAGAGGCTTTTCTGCATGTCCGTGTCTGCTTGGGGGCTTCACGGGGGCCGACTTCAATACGTCTTCCTCTTTCTGTACACATACACAAAGACGCTCGTGCACCCGCCCACTGTACACGTTCACCAGCCCCCTACCCCCAAAGCTTCCGGGACATGTGTCCAAAACTGAGCTACTCATCTTCCCTCCCAAACTCTGTCCTCTTCCGACTTCCCTGTCACTGGATGGTACGACCATCCTTCCTGTCTCCCAGGCCCGCAACCTTGGTGTCCTCCTTGATTCTGCTCTCTCATTCACCCCACACATTCAATCCGTCACCAACGCCTGCCGGTCTCACCTTTACAATATCGCCAAGATCCGCCCTTTCCTCTCCATACAAACAGCTCTCTTACTGGTACAGGCTCTCATAATATCCCGGCTGGATCATTGTGTCAGCCTCCTCTCTGATCTCCCTTCCTCCCATCTCTCCCCTCTCCAGTCTATTCTTCATTCCGCTGCCCGGCTCATCTTCCTGCAGAAACGCTCTGGGCCTGTCACTCCCCTCCTCAAAAACCTCCAGTGGTTGCCTATCGACCTCCGCACGAAACAAAAACTCCTCACTCTAGGTTTCGAGGCTCTCCATCACCTTGCCCCCTCCTACCTCTCCTCCCCTCTCTCTTTCCACTGCCCACCCCGCACGCTCCGCTCCTCCGCCGCCCACCTCCTCATCGTCCCCTGTTCTCGCCTATCCCGCCGTCGACCCCTGAGCCACGTCCTCCCGCCGTCCCGGAATGCCCTCCCTCCTCACCTCCGCCAAACTAACTCTCTTCCCCTCTTCAAAGCCCTATTGAGCGCTCACCTCCTCCAAGAGGCCTTCCCAGACTGAGCTCCCCTCTTTTCCCTCTGCTCCCCCTCCACCCTCTGCTCCTCCCCCTTCCCCCTTCCCCTCCCTCAGCACGGTGCTCATTTGTATATATTATTTATTACCCTATTAATTTTGTTAATGAGGTGTACATCACCTTGATTCTATTTATCGTGATGATGTTGTCTTGTTTTTGTTTCGTACTGTTTTGCTCTGCCATCTGTCTCCCCCGATTAGACTGTGAGCCCGTCATCGGGCAGGCATCGTCTCTGTCTGTTGCCGAATTGTAATAATGTTGGTATTTGTTAAGCGCTTACTATGTGCAGAGCACTGTTCTAAGCGCTGGGATAGATACAGGGTAATCAGGTTGCCCCACGTGAGGCTCATAGTCTTCATCCCCATTTTACAGATGAGGTAACTGAGGCACAGAGAAGTTAAGCGACTTGCCCACAGTCAAACAGCTGACGAGTGGCGGAGCCGGGATTCAAACCCCCGACCTCTGACTGACTCCCAAGTCGGTGCTCTTTCCACTGAGCCACGCTGCTGAATTGTCCATTCCAAGCGCTTAGTACAGTGCTCTGCACATAGTAAGCGCTCAATAAATACTATTGACTGAATGAATGAATGAGTGAATGAATGAATGAATGTGTATGACGCCCCAGCCTTATTCCATGGACAGGACCTCTTTACTGCCTCCGCCCGCCCGCCTCTATCTTCTTCCTCTCCTTTAGCCCGCGAGGTGGTAAAAGGGGTGGGGGGGGGGAGAAGGTGGAGGCAGACCCGCCTCCCGACCCATTCCTCGCCAGGGATTGGCTGAGCTCCCGCTGATTGACACTCCGTGCAAATAGCTCCCCCTGGAGGAGACGCCCGACAGAGCAGCGCGTCCTTCTCTACCGCCACGTGACAGCGGGCGCCAACCGACAAGGCTAAGTCGTGGGGCAACGGCGGGGCCCCTCGGGGCCCTCGGAGAGCAGCGCCCGCCCCCGCCCCTGCCCCCCTCGGAGAGGAGCTGGAGTGGCGGCCCCATCCCTGGCCCGCCCTTCCCGCCCCCGCGCGGATTGGCCGGGCAGCCGGCGGTTGGGATTCTCGGCCAATGGGGCCCCGAGGGGCGGGGCCTCGGGAGAGCCGCGCCTTCCCGCCACACGGTCACGTGACGCCCGCCAACGGCCGAGGAGGCCGACGCCCCGCCGGGGGCTTCGCCGCCTCGGGTCCGAGGGGAAGGATGGTTTTCCCCCCAACGTGAGAGACTTTCTCCGCCCTAAGGCGCCGTCGAAAGGTCCCCCGAGGTGTCCGCCCTCCCCCGACGCCCCTCGCCACGGCCTCGGCCCTCCCGCAAACCCAGTCATCTTTCTCAGTCCCAAGGACGAAGGCCGACGGCGCCGGATCCCCGGAGCTGCCCCGAGGCGGAAGAGAGAGCTGTCTCTCCGGGTCCCTGGCCGCCCCCTCTCCGGCCCCCCCCGGGCCCGGCCCCGGCCCCGGCCTCATGGTTTGCAAAATAAAGCTGGGGGTCTCTGAAGGGGCAGTGCGCCGCAGGACCATCCCGTAGAGTCGGGGCTTGGGGGACCCAGCGGCGGGGGGCGGGCGGCGAGACAAGGGCCCCCACTGCCCCTCCTGACCTGGCATCCCTTGACTCCCACCCGGCCTTTCCTCTGCTCCTGCTGCCACCGCTGCTCCCACAGCCCCAGCCGAAGGTGAAGGTGACCCCCTCCGCAACCATGAGTGCAGAGGAGAGTGAGATCTTCACCGAAGGCCCCGTCGTCAGGATGAAGGAGCTCACATTCTTCCCCGTCTGCATCGAATTTTTGAAACCAACCAAATTGTGTGAGGCCGCGGTCCCCTTGCCCCCTGCCCTTCCCCCCACCCCCCTCCGGTGGGCCAGTGCCACCCGGCCTCCGCTCATCCCCCCACAAACCCTGATGGGATTGCTTTCCCTCACTCCTGGGCATCTCCCCAGCGGTCTGCGCTCGCTGTGCCTCAGTCTACCCCCGTGCCTTCTTGACCCTAACTGGCCTGCCTTCGGTCTCCTGTCTCCTCCCCAAAGAGACTCACAACTCTCGTCACTGGGATGGGACTGGGGTCTAGGAGAACAGGACTGACCTGTTGGGCTGGCCTGTGAGAGAGGGAGAGAGACACACATCCCCCCACACTCTCACAAACATACACGTACATACAATCATCCTTATCAGTCAATCAATCAGAAGTATTTATTGAATGCTTACTGTGTGCAGAGCACTGTACTGAGTATAGTACAGTAGAGTTGGTAAACTCTACCAAGTTGGTTGGTTCCCTGCCTACAAGGAACTTACCTTCTAGAGGAGGAGACCTTTCAGAAACGTGGCTCACTCCCGAAGACACGGTCTCCGCCGCTGCTCTCTCCAGCGGAGGCCTCTCCTTCTCCCACTCCCCCAGACTCACCGGTAAGGGAGGAGTCGACGGCTTCCTCCTCTCACCCCGTTGCCGCTTCCTGCACTATCCCTCCTCCGCCCTCCCTCTGCTTCCCCTCCTTCGAAGCCCATATCATTCGCCTCTACCACCCCCTCCAGATACTTGTCGCTGTCATCTACCGCCCTCCTGGTCCCACCTCCGACTTCTTCAACCACCTAGACCCCTTTCTCACCTTCCTTCTCTCCTTCTCTCTGCCCACTCTGATCCTCGGAGACTTCAACATCCATATGGATGTACCCGATGACTCCTCTGCCGCCCGCCTGCTATCCCTCCGCGACTCTGCCGACCTCCTGCTCCACCATACCGTGCCCACTCGCCGACTCGGTCGCAACCTCGATCTCGTCATCTCCTACCGCTGCACTATCTCCTTCCTCACCAACTCTGAAATCCCTCTCTCTGATCATAACCTTCTCACCTGCCTCATCTCTCACACTCCCTCCCCCTGCAAATCTTCGCTACTGCCCCACAGAGACCTCCGCTCTCTCGATCCCATCCATCTTTCCAATAGCATCTCTCCTCACCTTGCCGCCCTGTCCTCACTTCCCACTGTCGACGATCAGGTCTCCGCTCTCAACTCCACCCTCTCTACTCATCTAGACTCTCTCGCCCCACTTTCCCTCCACCGCTCTCGCTCCACTAACCCACGGCCCTGGATCACCTCCTCTGTCCGCGTCCTACGCTCCTATGCTCGAGCTGCTGAGCGCTGCTGGCGAAAGTCCAAGCACCAAGCCGACCTCACACACTTCAAATATATCCTTTCCTGCCTTAATTCTGCCCTCTCCTCCGCCAGGCAAAACTTCTTCTCCTCCCTCATCGATACTCATGCCCGTCACCCCCGCCAATTGTTCCGGACCTTTAACTCTCTCCTTAGGCTCCCTGTTCCTCCCCCTCCCCCATCTCTCACCCCCAATGATCTGGCCACCTACTTCATCACAAAAATCAACACAATCAGGTCTGAGCTCCCCAAAGTCACCCCTCCGCCTCTCCTCTCCCCCCCACCAACCCTCTCCCCTACTTTCCCATCCTTCCCTGCAGTATCCTCAGAGGAGATCTCCTCCCTCCTCGCAAGTGCCACCCCCTCCACCTGCGCCTCGGACCCCATTCCCTCTCACCTTATTAAAACCATCGTCCCTGCCCTCCTCCCTTCATTACCTTCTATTTTTAACCACTCAATCTCCAAGGGCTCCTTCCCCTCTGCCTTCAAACATGCCCACGTCTCCCCCATCCTAAAAAAACCCACTCTTGACCCCACTTCCCCCTCCAGTTATCACCCTATCTCCCTACTACCCTTCCTTTCCAAAATCCTAGAACGAGTCGTCTACAATCGCTGCTTAGAATTCCTTAACTCCCATTCTCTCCTGGACCCCCTCCAATCTGGCTTCCGTCCCCTCCACTCTACCGAGACTGCTCTCTCTAAGGTCACCCATGACCTCCTTCTTGCCAAATGCAATGGCTCCTACTCCATTCTAATCCTCCTTGACCTCTCTGCTGCTTTTCACACTGTCGACCATCCCCTCCTCCTCCATACCTTATCTCACCTTGGCTTCAAGGACTCCGTCCTCTCCCGGTTCTCCTGTTATCTTCTCTGGCAGGTCATTCTCAGTCTCCTTCGCTGGCGCCTCCTCCCCCTCCCATCCTTTAACTGTTGGAGTTCCTCAAGGGTCAGTTCTTGGCCCTCTTCTGTTCTCCATTTACACTCACTCCCTCGGTGAACTCATTCGTTCTCACGGCTTTGACTACCATCTCTACGCAGATGACACGCAGATCTACATCTCTGCCCCGTCCTCTCCCCCTCCCTTCAGGCTCGCATCTCCTCCTGCCTCCAGGATGTCTCCACCTGGATGTCGGCCTGCCACCTAAAACTCAACATGAGCAAGATGAGCTCCTCATCTTCCCTCCCAAGCCCGGTCCTCTCCCAGACTTCCCTATCACCGTGGATGGCACGACCATCCTTCCCGTCTCTCAGGCCCGCAATCTCGGTGTCATCCTTGACTCGTCTCTCTCGTTCACCCCACACATCCTATCCGTTACCGAGACCTGCTGGTTTCACCTTTACAATATCGCCAAGAACCGCCCTTTCCTCTCCACCCAAAGGGCAACCTTACTGCTACAGGCTCTTGTTATATCCCGGCTAGACTACTGTGTCAGCCTTCTCTCTGATCTCCCTTCCTCCTCTCTCGCCCCGCTCCAGTCTATTCTTCACTCCGCTACCCGGCTCATCTTCCTGCAGAAACGATCTGGGCATGTCACTCCCCTTCTTAAACACCTCCAGTGGCTGCCTATCAACCTCCGCTCCAAACAAAAACTCCTCACTCTAGGCTTCAAGGCTCTCCATCACCTCGCCCCTTCCTACCTCTTCTCTCTTTCTACTGCCCACCCCGCATGCTCCGCTCCTCTGCCGCCCACCTCCTCACCGTCGCTCGATCTCTCCCATCCCGCCGTCGACCCCTGGGCCATGTCCTCCCGCGGTCCTGGAACGCCCTCCCTCCTCACCTCCGCCAAACTAATTCTCTTCCCCTCTTCAAAACCCTACTTAAAACTCACCTCCTCCAAGAGCCCTTCCCAGACTGAGCTCCCCTTCTCCCTCTACTCCCTCCACCGCCCCCCCTTTACCTCTCCGCAGCTTAACACTCTTTTCCCCCCATTTCCCTCTGCTCCTCCCCCTCTCCCTTCCCATCCCCTCAGCACTGTACTCGTCTGCTCAACTGTATATATTTTCATTACCCTATTCATTTTGTTAATGAAATGTGCATCGCCTTGATTCTGTTAGTTGCCATTGTTTTTACGAGTTGTTCTTCCCCTTGACTCTATTTATTGCCATTGTTCTTGTCTGCCTGTCTCCCCCGATTAGACTGTAAGCCCATCAAAGGGCAGGGACTGTCTCTATCTGTTGCCGACTTGTTCATTCCAAGCGCTTAGTACAGTGTTCTGCACATAGTAAGCGCTCAATAAATACTATTGAATGAATGAAAGGATATAAATGTCTGATTTACAGATTATGTATTTAAGTGCTGTGGGACTGAGGGTGGGATGAATATCAACTGCCCAAAGGGCACAGATCCAAGTGTATTGTCCCTGTGCTTGTGTCTCAAGTGTCTAGGGACACTGAACAATTAAAGATGGCAGAGCTGAGTTTCACGACCAGCAGGAAACACTTCGATGCGATAGTCATTGGAAGGTAACCGTGATGCCCAACGGAGCAGCTGGGATTACCTCCAGTCCCTCCCCCCTCACCCACTGAACATCCAGGCATGGTCTCCACCATGTACTGCTTCCTCCCCTCACCTGCAGCCATGTTTCTCCCTGACCAGGTTCCCTGATAAATAACTCCGGGTGTAGAGAGCTGCCACCAGTGTGATTGGGTCACCCTTGGCGGAGAGGGGGCAGCTCTCTGGGGGACCCTCTTCACCAACTTCTTTCCACACGGTTTCTATATCTGCAGTGAATTCGAATCAGGAGACAGCACCTTCCGGGTGCAGTTGCGGTAGGACCACGCCTCCCCGTCACTGGGGTCCCTGATGGGTTGGTGGAGAGGGGAGATGGAAGGGCACTGGGGTGGATTCTAATCTGCTCCATCCCTATGAGCTCCTGGAGGGAGGTGCGGTGGTGGTCCACTTTGGTCCTCCCTGCTGACTGGGTTCTTCCCCTGCCACCGGCCACCCCCTCACCCCACAGGCTTGGTTTATGGGACGCTCAGGGACCTCAACCAGACTGTCATCCTCAGCAGTTGATCATCATCGACAACGGGCAGTTATGTCTTCCACCTGTGAGTGGCCAAACCCATACTGAGTTGGGGGCTCGGGGAGGAAAAGGGGAGGAGGTGGATGCTCGTTCATGTAGAGTGAACTGCCTGGCCCCTGACCCCCATCCACACCCCAAAGGTGGAGGCCAGTGGTAAACATTACAGCCGTCCTGTGGATAGCACCCAATGGTATCATGCTCCTTTGGTCACTGAGTGACATGCGGGTGAGTATGGCTGGAATGAGGATGGCGGAGGTTGGTTTTGGCAGTGGGGGGTGGGGGGAGGTTTGTAGAGGAAAAAGAACTGACCACTCTCTCAAGCCCCTTCCCTAACCTTATAGGACTTCGCCATGTCCGTGTGCTTGGTGAAGCAATTTACTGCTGAGAAGTTAGTGCAGCGATTGAAGAGCAAGACATTATTCCCTTCCTACAGGACGCTGTCCATGAGTGAGTGACGTCCCACCCCACCCTCCTCCAGAACCCCGAGTAAATGACTCCCCCGTCCACCTCTGGCCCTTCCCCACCCCTATCCCCTTCTCACTGTGGGCAGGGAATGTGTCTGTTTATTGTTACTTCGTATTCTCCGAGGCGCTTAATGTAGTGCTCTGCGCACAGTATGTGCTCAATAAATACGATTTAATGAACAAATGAATCAAAGAGGAGAGTCCCCTGGTCTGCAAGCCCACTGATTGATTCCTGGGCACTGCCACCATTCACCTGTGCTGAGCCCGTGGCCACTTGGGCTGAGCCGACCCCGCAATCTCCTCTCTCCGTTTCAGTCAGGGAGGTGATGCCGGCAGTCCATGATCCTTCTTTTGGCCTGAGAAGGCTCCGCCTCTCCCTCCTGTGCCCGGTGGGTCCGGGTGGGGTCCCAAGAGTGTGGAGGAGGCTAGGACCCAGGGTTGGGGGTGGGGAAAGGGAAAGAGACTGTGGATTGGGTGAGGAAGGTGAGTGAGTGTCTGAGGCCCGATATAGGGGGGCTGAGTCCCATGGTGGATAACCCACTGTCTCCCCATCCTGTCCACCCAGCTGGGACAGGGACTTGTTTCCCTGCCCTGCTGTGCGGTATCCTGCAGCCACATCCAAGTTTTTGACGCCGTCCTGTTTCTGCAGAGGAACGAGGAGGAGGAAACTTGGAGGTGTCCTATCTGTGACCAGGAGATTCTCTATCGAAACCTCGTCGTAGATGAGTATGAATTCTGATCTCTCTTCACTGACCCCTTTCTTCTGACTGCCCCCCAACACCCATTCCCCGTTGATCTGTCCCTGACCATTCTCTCTGCAGGTATTTCTCCATCATCCTCCATATTATCACCCATGAAAAAATTGACTGTGAAGAGATCGACATTTTGCAGGACGGTACCTGGGTCCCAGCCGAGTACCGCCTGGATGCATTAGAAATTGCTGGGGATCCCGGCTTCCTTGGCCTACGTTGTGAGACACACACACACACACCCCCCCCGCCCATCTCCCAGCCCCCACCATCCCCACACCAGGTGCCTTGGGCCACAATCATCTGGATCGAGAACACCTCCTGTCTCCAGTCGGCAGCGTGGGAAGGGCAGCCCCCTAGGCTGGGTAAGGAGGATTCAGGTCTCTCTCTGTGCCTTCACCCAACCAGGCCAACGAATAAACCTGAAAAGAAAGGTTCAGTATGCCACCTTGGCGGACATGAATGACTCATCCACAGAAGTTGTGGCCTCCAAGAAACTGCCGGATCCACACCCCAGGGCAGCCATCCTGCCCCCCACGAGCACCACAGGGTACGGCCCCAGGATAGATATGTCCTGTTCCCCACAGGGCTACCAACGAGGGGGAGGGGGGGAAGCGATGAGCTGGTTCTTTTCCCAGCTCCCCACATCCCAGCTCCCCACATCCTATCTCACCTCCCCCAGGGCAAGCACCACTGGACCGGGGCCAGCCCAAGGCAGTGAAAACCCGGCCCAAGTCATAGGCTACAAAGTGGTCCCGCAACCTCCTGACGTGTGCAAAGCAAGGATCAGGTAAGGGCTGCTCCAGGACAGATGGGGGTCACTGAGACTGAGGAGGAACAAATGGGTGAGGTTCCTTCTACCCTGGGTGCTGTATTAGGAGGCCGTTTTGGTCATTTCTCTGTTTGAGGTTGAGGGTTGGGGGGCGGAAGAAGGGAAACATATCTGGCTCTGGGCTCCCCCTCCTCTCTACCCACCCCCCCGACCCCTTCCGACCCCCCTCCCCTTCCTTGTCTCTAACATTGCCATTTGAGGTTGGTGGCCAGGGCCACAGGGCCACCCCCGCTTGGAACATCGTTGGGTTTGCTAAGTATTTTCTTGAATCTGGTTAGGGTAGAGATGTACTCACCCCAGTGTGGTCTAGAAATGCTCACCCATTAGGAGAGGAAGAAAAATGCTCGAGGAAGGCAGGTGCAAAAGTTCATTGAGAAAGCTGGGGAAGGGATTTTCAGAACTTGACCTGCCACCGATGGAGACCTTCCTGGGCCAGAGCAGGGGACGAGAGAGTCTGGGTAGCCTGGGGAAGGGCAGTGTCTCGGCCTTGGGCTTGGGCCACAGGGGGTCTGGAGTTAGGGGAGTGGTGGAAGGCTCACCCATCCCCCACCGACCCATCTCTGACCTTTCTCTCTGCAGGGAGTTGCATGAGGTGCTCAAAAACCAAGGCCGCTGCCGTGAAGGGAAGAAACGACAACGAAGAAGGTCCAGGATTCCATCAAGAGTACTGAGGGATTTACTTAGTTGCGGTATTTCCTTTGGCTCTAGCAGCGTCCCAGGTGAAGCACCCCTCTCCCCCAAACCCTTGATACAGTACCCAGAACCCCAATCCCAAACACCTTACCCCTTGGGCCCTGGTGACCAGGGCTGAGAGCTCCGACTCTCCCCGTTGGCATGGAGGGAGGGGGCTGCTCTGTGCTGGGTAGGGCAATTCAGGCCTGTCTCTCCCTACCCGCCAGCCGGCCGTCCACCTGACAGCAACCAGGAGATTTCTACAACTTCCCCGCTGGACAGCAGCTCACCCAATGTAGAGCTGCAGACTCCGGCCACCACCTTGGCCACGACGCCCCCCACAGGGTATGATCCCAGGGTTGTTCCCGCCCTGTTCTCCACAGGGAACCTGATGGCAGAGGTTCCCTGAGGTAGGGGGAGTGTGCAGGCCACATGGTCCTCCCAGTGGCCAACACCCTCTCCTCCTTCTCCCAGGATGAGAAGACCTCAGCAGCTGAGAAGCGAGTCCAGCAGTCTGAATACCCGCAATTGTCCCTCCAGCCGACCTAAACAATAGATGCCAGTCTGTCCCCGCTGTCTCCCACTGCAGCACTTTGACTCACCCATCTTAACCGCTCAGAACACCTGTGACCCAGGGCACAGTCGCTGCCAGGGCCACCCTCCAACCCCATCCCCAGCCTGCCACACCCACTAGGAGAAACCAGAAGCCTTTTCTTTCTAGGCTCAACCCATATTCCTGTTTGCCCCAGCTATAAGGAGTTAGAGTTCCCCTACCCTCTTTGGGACCTGTTTTGATAGCTGGTGTTCAGGGGTGTCAAGAGATGGGACACTCACATGGCCCCTACCTCTCCCTCCCCGGCTTCCCCATCACCTAACTCTTGTCTTCGTTGTACTTTGAGGTCGGTGGCCGGGGTTCCCAACTATAATGTTATTGAATTTGCTTTGAATTTTATTGTATATTGGTAGAAAGATGTTGTTCTCACCATTTTATGAAAGGAAAAACATTCCAGAAATATCAGTGCTGAATCTTTATTGTCAGCATGGAAGCCAAAAGTGGGGAGGAGGACTAGGGGGGGACAAGCTCCCAAGAGGCAGTAGACCTGCATAATAATGATGGTTGGGGTGATAGTAATGATCATAAAATAATGCTATTTGTTAGGCGCTTACTATGTGTCAAACACTATTCTGAGCACTGGGGTAGATATGAGCTAATCAGGATGCACACATTCTCTATCTCACATGGGAGTGCAATATAGTAGGAGGGGGAACAGGTATTTTATCCCCATAATAATAATAATAATGATGGTATTTGTTAAGTACTTACTATGTGCAAAGTCCTGTTCTAAGCCCTGGGGGGATACAAGGTGATTTGTACAGTTGGGGAAACTGAGGCACAGAGAAGTGAAGTGACTTGGCCAGAGTTACACACAACAGGTGAGTGGCAGATCCGGGATTAGAACCCAGGTTCTCTGACTCCCAGGCTCACGCTATTTCCCATAGGCCACACTGTATTTTTTAAAACGTTTATCATGCACCAAGCACATGGGTTAGATACTAGAAAACCAGATGGGACAGAGTCCCTGTCCCCCTTGGAGCTCACAGTCTAGACCGGGACAGAACAACAGGTATTTAAGCCCCATATTTTCAGATGAGGAAACTCAGCTGGCTTGAGCACTGGCTTGAGCAACATCACATGGAGCAGGCACGTGATGGAGCTGTGATTAGAACCCAGGTCTCCTGATCCCCAGGCCTGGGCTCCTTCCACCAGCTCACACAAGCCACCTGCCTGGGTCTTTTCAGATTTGGTGGGAAACCCTCAGGCCTAGTCAGGGGGCCAGGGCCGGGGGGAGCGCTGCAGATTCTGCTTCACCCGGCTTATGGGGGCTGTCGGCACCATGGTCCTGGGGGAGTGCATGCCAGGTTCCAGGGGACGTTGGGCCTCGGGACCCTCCCCAACTCTCTTCTCCCCACCGAATTCCCCATTATTGTAGAAAACACTGCCATCCTTCCTCTCTCACAAGCCCAGATGCAGAATTTGTTCCTTCCTCTCCATCCAAACTGCTACCATGCTGGTTCAAGTACTTATATCCTGGCTCGGACCCTGCATCAGTCTCCTCACTGACTTCCCTGCCTCCAGCCTCTCCCCTGTGCAGTCCATACTTCACTCTGTTGCCTGGATTATCTTTAAAAAAAAAAACATTCTATGCACATTTCCCTTTTCCTCAAGTGCCTCCAATCGCTGTCCTTCAATTTCCACATCAATCAGGAACTCCTTACTGTCGGGTTCAAGGCATGCAGTCAGCTCTCCCTCTTAATTCTCTTCACATCTCTTTCACTACTCACCAGCCTGCTTACTTCATTCCTCCAACATCAACTTAAATACTGGCCCTTGCTCTCACCTCCCCTGCCTACACCCCCTTGCTCACATGCTCGCTCCTGCCTGAAACTCCTTCTCCATACAAATCTGATCGACCAACAGTCTCCCCATCTTCAAAGCCCCACTGAAATCATATCTCCTCCAGGAAGCCTTCCTGAACTAAACTGTCATCCCCCTGCTTGTCTCACTCATGCTTTTAGTCATACTCTCTTAAGCACTTGGGAACTCCCCACACCCGCATCCCTCACTGCCCCCTGAGACTTAGGTAAATAACCTTATACACAGTGAGTTCCCTTGTCAGTAGTTTATTTTAATGTCTGTCTCCCCCTATAGACTGTATACTCATTGAAGGCAGGGATTGTGTTTACCAGGTGTAGTTTTGTATTTTCCCAAATGCTTAGTAGAGTGCTGAGCACCAAGTGCTGAACAAAGACCACTGATGGATGGATTGATGGATCGATTGATTAATGGGTGTTGCAGGAGCTGCTGGGCATCTTCTCCCACTGTGTTAGAGTCAGGCACGAAGGGACCGCTCAGGGTGTGGGGGCCGGGCAAGGTATCTCTGGCCAGTGGAGGTCCTCGGGGCCCCAGTGTTGAAGGAGTTCTAGGACTTTGAGCTGGCCTTGAGGAGCTTGTAATCCAGTGGGAGAGATGGGGAGACACAAATTCTTTGTCTACAGGGGGAGCAGGAGAGATCTCAACGGGTGTAGCAAGAATGCGGAAAAATGAAAATTGGGAGACTTGGGGTCTGGCTGATGTGATGGTGGGGGGTGGGGGCCAAGGGGCTTCCAGAGAGGAGGAGGCATGGGAGCGAGGGGTCAGCCATCAGCCAGTGGAAAACACATTCTACTTCATAGTGGACTTGAGGTGGAGTGAAGTTCCGGGTCTACCATTTGCTGTGTGACCTTGGGCAAGTCACTTAACTTCTCTATGCCTCAGTTACATCATCTGTTCAATGGACATTAAGACTGTGGGTCCTCTGTGGGACAGGCACTATGTCCCACCCAATTATCTTATATCTACCTAGTATTTATTGCAGAGCCTGGCATACAATAAGTGCTTAAAAAATGCCATTTTAAAAAAATGCACCAGCTGGGGAGGAGCTCATGAAGAACGTAGAGATCTAAGATGGGAAAGCTGGTGGAGAGTCTTGGAGTCAATCTATCCACCTATTCATCCACCCATCCACCATCCATCCATCCATCCATCCATCCATCCATCCATCCATCCATCCATCTCTCCATCCATCTTCCCAGGCATGCATCCATCCATCCATCCCTCGATTACTCTACCCCTCCTTCTTTCCCTGTCTCTCCCCCTCTGGCCAGACCACTCAGGAGACCCAGAACAGAGCCTTGTGGGACACTCCCAGCTCCGGGACTAGAGGTGGGGGAGAGGCCAGCTGATAAAACTGCCAAGGAGCAGTCTAAGAGGCTTCAGGAGGATTGCGTGGGAGTCGGAGTGTTGGGTCAGCAAAGCGGAGGCCTGATGGTGTTTCCAGATGAGGAGAAGGAGGTGTTCAAGGTGTCAGCAGTGAGCACTGGGTCATGGAGAATTAGGCCAGAGTGCAGCCTGGCAGACCTGGCCGGGGAAATATTGACGAGACCCAGATTGGCTCAGCTGAGTCCCAGGAGCCCAGACAGAAAATACAGAAAAAAATCAATCCGTCTATCACTCAAAGGTAACTATTGAGCACTTATTGAATGCAGAGCCCTGAATTAAACAGTTAGCCGAGTTTAATAAAACAGAGCCAGTGGACACATTCCTGGCTCAGATGGTGCTTAGAGACTAGAGGGGGACAGAGACATTGCTATGAATGAATGAATGAATGAATGAATTATGGATATATATATAAGTGCTGTGAGGTGAATATCAAGTGTTTAATGGGTAGTAGTAGGAATATTTGTAGTGGTAGAGGTACTAGTTGGTAAGACTAGCAGTAGTATTAGTAACGGTGGTAGTACTAATAGTAGTAGTTTTAGTATTTGTAGTGTTTGTAGAGGTAGTACTAGTACTAGTATTAGTATTCGTAGTAGTAATAATAAATCCATCAGTTGTATTTATTGAGCAGTTACTGTGTGCAGACCACTGTTCTAGGTATTTGGGAAAGTTGTAGACACATTCCCTGCCCACAGCAAGCTTACAGGAGACAGGCATTAATGTAAATACAGAAATTACAGATATGTATGTAAGTGCTATGGGGCAGAGAGAGGGCGGAATAAAGGGAGCAAATCCAAGTTCAAGTGTGACACAGGTGGGAGTGGGAGAAGAGGAAATGAGGGCCTAGTCAGGAAAGGCATCTTGGAGATATGTCTTCAGTAAGGCTTTGATGGTGGGGAGAATGATTGTCTGTCAGATATAAAAAGGGAAGGTGTTCCAGTCCAGAAGCAGGATATGGGCAAGAGGTCGGTGTCAAGTAGATGATATCCAGGTAAAGTGAGTAGGTTGGCATTAAGTGAGTGAAATGTGCAGGCTGGGTTGTAGTAGGAAATCAGGGGGGTAAGGTGAGTGTGTGTGTGTGTGGGGGGGGGGAATGGACAAAATGATGGAGTGCTTTAAAGCCAATGAAAAGAGAGTTTCTGTGAGTGTGCAAATGTAGATTGAACATTTTTGTAGAAAAATGATCCAGGCAGCAGAGTGAAGTATGGCCTGGAGTCAGGAGAGACAGGAGGCAGGGAAGTCGGCAATGAGGCTGATGCTGTAGTCAAGGTGGAATAGGATAAGTGGTTAGAGTAATCTGGTAGTAGTTTGGATGGAGAAGAAAGGGTGGATTTTAGCGATGTTGTGAAGGATTTAGTGACAGATTGAATATGTGGGTTGAGTGAGAGCCAGGAGTAGAGGATAATGCTAAGGTTATGGACTTGTGAGTCGGGAGGGATGGTGGTGCTGTCAACAATAACAGGAAAGTCAAAGGAGGACAGATTTTGGGTGGGAAGATAAGGAGTTCTGTTTTGGACTTGTTAAATTTGACATGTCGGTGGGACGTCCAAGTAGAGATGTCCTGAAGGCAGGAGGAAAAGCGAGACTGCAGAGAAGGAGATAAATCAGGGTTGGAGTCGTAGATTTGGGAATCATCTGCACAGAGATGGTAGTTGAAGCCAAGGGAGCAAATGACTTCTGCAAGGGAGTGGGTATAGAAGGAGAATAGAAGGGGACTCAGAACTGAACCAGTTAGGCAGCGGCAAGTAGAGGAGGAGGAGCCTGCAAAGCAGATGGAAAATGAGTGGACAGAGTGATAGGAGAGGACAGAGTAAGTGAAGTCAAGGTAGGATAATGTTTCCAGGAGAAGGGGATGGTCTACAGTGTTGAAGGCAGCTGAGAGGTCGAGGAGGATTATGAAGGAGTAGAGGTTGTTGGATTTAGCAAGAAGGAGATCAAATGTGACATTTGAGAGGGCAATTTCTGTGGAATGAAAGGGGAGGAAGCCAGAATGGAGGAGATCAAAGAGATATTTGGAAGAGAGGAACTGTGATGGCAGATGTAGACAACTTATTCAAGGAGTATGGAGAGGAATGGTAGAAGGGAGGTGGGGCGATAACTGGAGGGAGCCATGGGGTCAAGAGAGGGCTTTTTTTTTTTAGGATAGGAGAAACATGAGCATGTTTGAAAGCAATAAGGGGAAAGGCCATTAGAGAGCAAACTGTTGAAGATGGCAGTCAGAAAGGGAAAACAGGATGGGAAAAGTGCTTTGTTAAGGTGTAAAAGGATGGAGTTGGATGTGCAGGTAGAGGGAGTAGATTTTGAGAGAAGGCAGTTCTCCTCCAGAGACTGCTGGGAGAAATGGGAGAGTCGAAGAAAGGGCAGGCAGAGGGAAGGATTGGAGAGGAGCAAAGGAGATTTTAGGGAGCTCACGTCTGATGATTTCAACTTTCTCAATAAAGTACCTGTCCAGGTCATTAGGGACAAGAGTTAGAGGAGGCCAGAGGACAGGGAGTTTGAGGAAGGATTTAAATATTTGAAACAACTGGCAAGGGCAAGGGGTATGGGAGTTAATAAGGATGGAGAAATAATTTTGCCAGGTAGAGGAGAGGGTAGAGTTAACTCCCAGAGACGTGTACTGTAGAGAATACTGGGACAGAGCATAATTCTTAAGTAGTCTCTCCAGGCCACACTCTTGCCACTGAGGGAGGGCCCAAGGGTCAGTCTGTGTCCATTCATCATCAGTGGTATTTATTGAGAGCTTACTATGTGCAAAGCACTGTACTAAGCACTTGAAAGAGTACAATGCAACAAAAGTTGATAGAAACATTCCTGTCCGCTGGACTCTGTGGTGAGAACAGAGGGCATAGGCCGCCCAGGCACTTCATTGGGACCTGAATCCAATGGTGGGGGCGGAGGGCCAAGGTCACCCAGGCCCTCCCTCCAGAGCTGACTCCTGTGACAGGGGCAGAGGTTAGAGGCCCCACTGTACAGTGTCTTGTGTGGTTTCCTCCACCGGGGACCCGCACAGATTGTGGTAAGAAGCAGAAGGGGATGAATCATAGGCCATGTTCTCTATGATCTGCCATGTGGTCCTTCTGCTGCCTCTCAGACTGCTCCTTTATAGTTTCACCTGCTGGCTCCTCCCTGACCTCTCATCTCCAAGCAGGGGGTGTCCTGCAAGACTCAGTTCTAGGTTCCCCTGAGGGGTCTGGCCAGAGGCAGTGAGAGACAGTGAAAGGGAGCAAGGAGTGGCGCAGTGGAGTGAGGAAGAGGAATTGAGTGATCGAGCGATGGATGGTTGGATGGTTGGATGAATTGTCTGCAAGGTTGCCCACGAGCTTCCCCATCTTGGAGCCCCACTGTCTTCACTGGCTCCTTCCCAGCTGGGGTACTTCACTCCACCCAAAGTCCTTGGTCAAGTGGAACGGGTTCCGACTCCATTCCCATGCCTCCCCCTGTCTGGAAGCTCCTCTCCCCCGTCAAATCTGCCAGACCCCAAGCTCTCCCCATCTTCATCTTTCTGCATTTCTGCTACTCCCCCTGAGATCTCTTTTGTTCCCTCTCCCGACAAAGGGTTTGTACCTCACTGTCTCTCCCATTAGATTACGAGCTCCTCAAGGGCAGCATGGGGCCCTGCAGCTCCTTTGACAATGTGGTCCCGAGGCCCTCCACCAATGAGAGAGACCGCTGTCAGGCCCACAAGCCATGAGGGTCCCCATCGCGCCCTGCTCCAGCCCAGTGGGTGAAGAGGCAGTGGTGGACTGACGGGCAGCAGCTCCTGCCACACCAGAGTCCCGAGGTCCGCTGCAGCGTGGAGCCTGGGAGGCTCTCCATGGACGGGATGGCGGCCACAGCCCCCACAGCTGGGTGAACCATAATCTCCTGTGGTCCTCCCAGCCCCAGCCCACTGACGAGAACTGAGAGTTTCCCCGCCAAGCCTGAAAAGACCCAGACTGGTGGCTTTCTGCCCTATTCCTTTCCTCTCCACCCAAACGGCTACCTTACTGCTACAGGCTCTCGTTATATCCCGGCTAGACTACTGTGTCAGCCTTCTCTCTGACCTCCCTTCCTCCTCTCTCGCCCCGCTCCAGTCTATTCTTCACTCCGCTGCCCGGCTCATCTTCCTGCAGAAACGATCTGGGCATGTCACTCCCCTTCTTAAACAACTCCAGTGGTTGCCTGTCAACCTCCGCTCCAAACAAAAACTCCTCACTCTAGGCTTCAAGGCTCTACATCACCTTGCCCCTTCCTACCTCTCCTCCCTTCTCTCTTTCTACCACCCACCCCGCACGCTCCGCTCCTCTGCCGCCCACCTCCTCACTGTCCCTCGGTCTCGCCTATCCCGCCGTCGACCCCCGGGCCACGTCCTCCCGCGCTCCTGGAACGCCTTCCCTCCTCACCTCCGCCAAACTGATTCTCTTCCCCTCTTCAAAACCCTACTTAAAACTCACCTCCTCCAAGAGGCCTTCCCAGACTGAGCTCCTCTTCTCCCTCTACTCCCTCTGCCACCCCCCCTTTACCTCTCCGCAGCTAAACCCTCTTTTTCCCCTTTTCCCTCTGCTCCTCCACCTCTCCCTTCCCATCCCCACAGCACTGTACTCGTTCGCTCAACTGTATATATTTCCATTACCCTATTTATTTTGTTAATGAATTGTACATCGCCTTGATTCTATTTAGTTGCCATTGTTTTTACGAGATGTTCTTCCCCTTGACTCTATTCATTGCCATTGTTCTTGTCTGTCCATCTCCCCCGATTAGACTGTAAGCCCATCAAACGGCAGGGACTGTCTCTATCTGTTGCCGACTTGTTCATCCCAAGTGCTTAGTACAGTGCTCTGCACATAGTAAGCGCTCAATAAATACTATTGAATGAATATTCCTTCTCTGAATCCTCCCCACTCCCAATCTTCCTTCCTCTAAAATCCCTGCCTCCTATTCGCTTCCCTGCTCATAGTGACAAGTTGGTAGTTCTCCACAGTATTCATCCTTATACTTAGTTTGCTTCTCCACCTGTAATTGATTTTAATATCTGTCAGCTCCATTGGACTGTAAACTATAAACTCTAGTCCCTGCCTGATGGCAGGGATCACATCTACCAGTTCTGTCATACACTTCCAGGTATTTAACACAGTGCTTTGCACACTCAGTACGTACCACTGATTGAATGATTGACCGATGGGAACAATTTTACTTCTCTTAGGTCTTTCCCCATTCTTCATCCCTCCCTCATCAACTCCATATGTCAGTGAGCAGAGTCAAACGGCTCAACAGTTTCCAAACCAGACTTCCCAAGGACAGAGAGTTCTCACTATTTCAGACATGAATAATCGGATTTCTGTTCAAATGTTCATCTAGGGTTCAGCAGTAGCTATTAAATCTAAGTAAAATTGCTTGTTTGCCCAAAATTATTTGGAATAAAAGAAGAATAAAATTTGAGATTAATAAAAAAGATATTTGCTTCTTCAGCATGTACATTTACAGAAGTGTAATTAAACAGCAGAGTTTGATGGATAATATTTGAGGTATTCCATGAATAGGGAATTATTAGAAATTAATTTGTTGGTTCACTCTCTAAAGCATTTATAAAAAATATTCTCATAAAACAGCCTATTAAAATGATAGATTATCACTTCACACATGTGACCAAAGATCCAATAAGTTAATTAAAGTTCTCTCATTCTAATAGTTCATATAATGAGAAAGAAGTTTGTTAAATTAAGCATACTAAAACATTTTTGTCACCAATTTGATTTAGCTTCCAAATATATTTCATATGCATTCAGATGTTGTTAGAAGATTTGAAAACTTGAAAAATGTACCAATATGCCCTTTAGAAAGATTTTTTTTTCAAAACTCACCAATTAGACTTTTGAAACCCTATGACTCTGATTTAGGCTGCTAACAGTAGTTAGCCAAATTATTTTTCTTCACCCAGTTAAAATATTTGATTACTAATTTACATGTTAAAGGCAATAGCATATAATGAGTGTATAAATCACCTTTGGAAAAGTGCCTTTACAGAATTGGAAGTATCCCCTTGTATTCAACCTGAGAATGCTAATGATGCATATTTATTTCCAGGCCTGTAATTAAAAGCAATTTGAAGAGCTAATGTTCCACTAAGTTGACTGTCTGTCGGTCCTGAGAAGCACGGATGAGGAAATCAATCTTTTATCGTTTGATTACCAAGTGGTTTGCGCTCCGCTCCACTCCTCCAATAGGCGGTTTTGCAATCATTGCTTTTGGTGGCGGTTCCCAAATCGGGTTTTCTGGCAATCCATTTAGGAAATTATCGGAAAACAACAGTGGCATTGTTTGAAAACATCGAAAGATGCAATCTGCATTTCAGCTCAGATGAGAACTTGACTGGGCTAAAGCCACTTGCTGGAGTAATTTAGTCTTCTTAATTCTGCTGGGAAGAGTCTGGAAATCTGTCCTTTAGGTTCTAGATATGAAATGGGCCTTTCCCCTATCCATTTTCTCCTTCCTCCCCTTTATATATTGCTTTCTTTTCCGTCTCCAAGATTGTAAGCCCCTCCATTAGAGTGAAAGCTTCTTAAGGGCAGGGATTGTGTCTACTGACTGTAGTGTATTGTACTCTCCAAAGTGCTCTGCAGTACTCTCTGCAGTGCAGTTCAGTGCTCTGCACATTGTAAACCCTCAATAAAAAAACATTGATTGACTGCTTGATGGCTAATCCATCTAGTTTACCTACTAGATTGCAACCTCCTTGAGGCCAGAGATCATGTCTACTGATTCTACTGTACTCTATTTTAATTCCATAGTATTGTAAGAAGCAGTGTGGCCTAGTGAACGGAGCAGGGGCCTGGGAATTACAGGATATGGGTTCTAATCCCAGTTCTGCTACTTGCCTGTTTGGTGGCCTTTAGCACGTCATATAACTTCTCTGTGTCTCAGTCCCTTCATCTGTAAAATAGGGATTCAATATCAGGTCTCCTTCCTACTTAGACTGTGAGTCCCATGTGGGATAAGGAACCATGTTTAACCTGATTATCCTGCATTTACCCCAAAGACCACAGTTCCTATTATTACTTTACCAAGGGCTTAGTATGGTGCTCTGTATGCAATAAGCACTCAATAAATGCCCTCCATTGATTGATTGATTGCAATTAGGAGTCTAGTCACTTAAACTATGGTGCCTGAACCAAAAATGGTTTATTTCTGAATCATCAACTAGTGAGGGCCAAGGGCACTGAATACTAATGATTTTGAGGAATTGCTCCCCAAATATCAAATAACAAAAAAACTTCATCTTTTTTCATGACTGCATATTGTGCCCAGGTTTCTCATGATTCCCCAGCCTGCCTGTTCTAGAAATGCACAGAGAGTCACAGGCTCCTCTCTCCCACGACCAAAGTTAACTAATGAATGAGCTGCTACTGAGCAGAACAACAAAGGAAGTTGGACTATTCAACAGGCAGAGGACTTTGTCATATTTCAGGAGCCATTTCCTTGTGGGCAGGGATCATGTCTATCAACTCTACTGTATTGTCCTCTCCCAAGGGCTTAGAAGAATGCCCTGCTCACGGTAAGTGCTCAATAAATATATTTACTAATACCTTTGCAGCCAATTGTATCAAGGGGAAAAAAAAATCCATGAGAAATGCCAGTGGTGGTAGTTGTCTTCGAATCCAGCTCTTTCTCAGCATTATCTCTGTAAACTACTTCATTAGAATGTAATCTCCTGGTGGGCATCTCTTGCTGTTTTGTAGTCACCAAAGCACTTGGTACACTATAGTGAACCCAGCGTGGGTTCAGTCAATGGTTTACTACAACTTTGATATTGGGAAAAAAAAACGGAATGAGGTGTAATTAGATGGGAAGAGGAATTTTCCATCTTTAGATAAGGACGGATAAGGCTCTCCTCTCCCTCTCTAATAAAAAATAATTTTGTTATACTTGTGCGTGATCTTATGCAGCAGGTGATTTAGTACTTTGTTTTTTCCCAAACGAATATCAATGAAATATGGCTTCTACCTCTTTATAGCTTTGTCTTTAATAATAATTATTATCATAATATTATATTACTATGATAATAACACAGTATAATGTTTCCTCTAGACTATAAGCTCATTGTGGGGGGGGGAATGTGACTTCCAACTCTGCTATATTGTACTCTCCCAAGTACTTAATACACTCTGCATACAGTAAGTACTTAATAAAAATGATCAATTGATTGATTGACTGAACACAATACAAGTTGGTAGACGTGATCCATGCAGACAAGGAGTTTACATTCTTCGGGGGAATACAGATATTTAAATATTTAAAATAATATTATCAATAATATTAAATTATTTATTCAATCATATTTATTGAGCACTTAATGTGTGCAGAGCACTGTATCAAGTGCTTGGGAGAGTGCAGTACAACAAGAAACACATTCCCTGCCCACAATGAGCAATAATATTATTATGTGGTTATTATGGTATTTGTTAAGTGCTTACTATATAACAACTGCTACTACCAGCTACTGCTACCAATGACTTCCAACCCAATCTGCACACTCTGTTCTAAAATACCAATGTACTCTCCATACCTCGAACTCATCTATCTTGCCAGCTACCTCTTGCCCACATCCTCCCTTTCATTCATTCATTCAATAGTATTTATTGAGCGCTGTACTAAGCGCTTGAAATGAGCAAGTTGGCAACAGATAGAGACAGTCCCTGCCGTTTGACGGGCTTACAGTCTAATCGGGGGAGACAAAAACCAGACCGCCCAACGTGGGGCTCGAACCCACGACCCTGGGATTAAGAGTCCCATGCTCTACCGACTGAGCTAGCTGGGTGCGGTGAGCTCTCTCTCTGGCCTGGAACTCCTTCCCCCTTCATATTCAACAGTCCACTACTCTCCCCACCTTCAAAGCCTTATTAAAATCACATTCTCTACACCGAAGCTCCTTGTAGGCAGGGAACATGTCTACCAACTCTATTATAATAATAATAATAATAATGTTGGTATTTGTTAAGCGCTTACTATGTGCCGAGCACTGTTCTAAGCGCTGGGGTAGACATAGGGGAATCAGGTTGTCCCACGTGGGGCTCACAGTCTTAATCCCCATTTTACAGATGAGGGAACTGAGGCACAGAGAAGTTAAGTGACTTGCCCACAGTCACACAACCGACAAGTGGCAGAGCTGGGATTCGAACTCATGAGCCCTGACTCCAAAGCCCGTGCTCTTTCCACTGAGCCATGCTGCTTCTCTAAGGGTATTATGCTGTACCCTTCTAAGTGCTTATACTGTGCTCTGCATTCAGTCACTCCATAAATACCATTAATTGATTGATCAACCTCTTCCAAAAGGCATTCCATGACTAAAGCCCTCATTTCCTCTTGTTGAATATGAACTTGGCTGTGTACCCTTAAGCACTCTGATATTCCTCCCAGCCCCATGGCACGTCTATAAATATCCTTATACTCTATTTCCTTTATCTGCAATTTATTTTAATGTCTGTCTTCCCCTGTAGACTGTAAGTTCCCTGTGGGCAGGGATTGCCATCTACCAACTTTGTTGTACTTTCCCAAGTGCTTAGTACAGTGTTCTGCACCTAGTAAGGGCTCAATAAATACCACTGACTGATTGACTACTAAATGCTGGGGTAGACACAAAATAATCAGGTCAGACAGTCCCTGCCCCACACTGGGCTCACAGTCTAAGTGGGAGGGAGAACAAGTACTGAATTTATATTTTGCAGATGAGGAAACTGAGTCACAGAGGAGTTAATTGACTTGTCCAAGGTCACACAGTAGGCATATGGCAATGCCGGGATTAATAGTAGTGGTGGCATTTGTTAAACACTTATTATGTGCCAGGCACTGTACTAAGCACTGGGATCAATACAAGCAGTTCCTGTCCCACATGGAGTTCACAGACTTAATCCCCATTTGTCAGATGAGGTAACAGGCACAGAGAAGTGAAGTGACTTGCCCAAGATCAGCCCAGCTGACAAGTGGCAGAGCTGGGATTAGACTGAACTAACCCAGTTCCTTCTAACTCCCAGGTCCATGCTCTATCCATTAGGCTACACTGCTTCTCCACACCCCCCAGCTAACAATAATGTAACATTAAGGCCTTGTGGCTTCTGAAAAATGTAAATATAAATGTTACCGGATTGTATTGCTGTACTGTACTCTCCCAGGCGCTTGGTGCAGTCTCTGCACATAGTAGCGCTCAATAAATGATTGACTACTAGAAGCCAACTTTTTTCCAAGAGACCAGAGAAAAGGAGAAAACTTAGGCAGTATTGTCTTGGGTCTTGTTCAGGTAGAGTCAGAAACAGAAGTCTCCTCATTTCCTCCTCCTCAACACTTATTTATTAAATGACTCTCGAGTACCCACCTGCTCCTGGATTTTTTTTTTCACAAGTAGAGCTGTGTCTCTCATAGTGAGGGCTTCCATGAGGTGTCTTGAATAGAACCCAGATAGGTATTCTATGTGCCAAGAATACCTGTCTGCCTGGGTGGAATGGAATGGAATGGTGTGTGACATCAGTCAAGATGCACGGACTATGTAATTCTGGTTTTCCTGAATGCAGGTTTTGTCAAAAATATCATCCCTACATTATTGGACAAGTGAATGTAGGGGGGTGTTTAGGGAGCAGGTCTTTAGAATGAGATCATTCAATGTTCTGTGCCTAGGAAAATGTGGGATTGGTTAAGCACTTACTATATACCTAGCACTGTACTAAGCGCTGGGGGAGATACAAGATAATCAGGTCAGACACAGTCACACTCCCACATGGGGCTCCCAATCTAAGGGGAAGGGAAGACCAGGATTTAGTCCCCATTTTACAGAGGAGAGAGGCCAGAAAAATTAAGTGACACACCCAAGGTCACACAGCAGGCAAATGCCTGAGCTGAAATTGGAAACATGTCTCCTGACTCCCAGTCCTGTGCTCTTTTCTCTGGTCCACACTGTCTCTTTCTGAAAAGCTGAGCATCTTCACTCCAATTCCATTTACCTCAAAGGACTTGCTGTGTGACCTTGGGCAAGTCATTTAACCTTTCTGATAGGCACTTCAGATTTTTTCAGTTCCAACTTCTGTAAAATGTGGATAATAAGAGGTGCAAGGCTTACCTTTCTAGGTGGGGTGAAAATTAATTAGCTAATGTTTGTTAAGAGTCATACAAATGCTAAGTAAAAGGAGCATTCTTTATTCATATTTTCACTGCACAATGTCACAACTTTTCTTTAGTTTATGAACGGTAGAAAGAGATGCTGTGATGGGACCCTGGAAGGATATGTCTCTTTCATTCAATTTCTTTCTTTCTGCTGAAATTAAAAGTCCTCTGTTTCCCATAGTTTTGTTGTATCTGAAAGATAGCAAATAATTCACCTTAAATCAAATATCTGCAGGTGGGGAAATCTGATTTTATAAGGAAATAGGACAATTTTTCCAGGAACCCGCCTAATAGAGAAGTTTGGGGAATAATCTTCGAGGGGATAGGCTGGAGAAAACTAGAGTAGTTTTAATAGTAGTAGTAGTAGCAGTAATATCTATTGAGCATCCACTTGTTGCAGTGTACTGTACAAAGCAAAGAAGTGAAATGTTCCCTACCCATCAGAAGCTTACATTCTAAATGTGGGAAATTAACGTGAAAATGATTCAGGAGGCTAGCTTAAAAGTCTGGGGAAACAGCATGGCCTAGTGGATAGAGCAGGGCCTGAGAGCCAGAGGGTCATGAGTTCGAATCCTGCTCCACCACTTGTCTGCTATGTGGGTTTAGGCAAGCCACTTAATTTCTCTGTGCCTCAGTTGCCTCATCTATAAAATGGGGATTGAGACTGTGAGCCCCACGTGGGACAGGGATCCAATTTGCTTGTATCCACCCCAGCGCTTAATGCAGTACCTGGCACATAGTATGCACTTAATAAATACCATAACTATTATTATTCCCCCCTTTAGACTGTGAGCCCGTTATTGGGCAAGGATTGTCTTTGTTGCCGAATTGTACATTCCAAGCTCTTAGTACAGTGCTCTGCACATAGTAAGCCCTCAATAAATACGATTGAATGAATGAATGAAACATTTTTGCATTGCAATCACGTCACGAGCTATCTGGAGGTCACATCCAGAGGAGCAAGAAGGAGCAGGAAGAAGGGCAGGGAGGGGTGACCCCCTCCCCTTTGCATTCCATTCTTAATTTCCCCCTCCCTCTTCACATCTGACAATCACTCTCCCCACCTTAATAATAATAATAATAATTGTGGTATTTGTTAAGTCCTTACTATGTGCCAGGCACTGCACTAAACATTGGGGTAGATAAAAAGGTAATCGGGTTGGAGACAGTCCCTTTGTTACATTGGGTTCACAGTCTTAATCCCCATTTTACAGATGGGTTAACTGAGGCATAGAGAAGTTAAGTAACTTGCCCAAGATCACACAGCGGACAGCGGAGCCAGAATTAGAACGTGGATCCTTCTGACTCCCAGGCCCATCAGTGGAAAGAGCATGGGCTTTGGAGTCAGAGGTCATCGGTTCGAATCCCGGCTCTGCCACTTGTCAGCTGACTGTGGGCAAGTCACTTAACTTCTCCGTGCCTCAGTTACCTCATCTGTAAAATGGGGATTAAGACTGTGAGCCCCACGTGGGACAACCTGATTCCCCTGTGTCTATCCCAGCGCTTAGAACAGTGCTCTGCACATAGTAATCGCTTAACAAATACCAACATTATTATTATTATTGTTATTCTCACCTTCAAATCCACCTTCAAATCCTCTTCGAAGGCACATTCCCTCCAAGAGCCCTTCTCTGACTAAACCCTCCTTTTCTCTTTTTCCTTCTGCATTGCCCTGATTAGCTCACTTTATTCACCCCTCCCTCAGGCCCACAGCACTTATGTACATATCCATAATAGATTTATTTATATCAGTGTCTGCCTCCCCCTCTAGACTGTGAGCTGCTTGTGGGCAGGGAATGTGTCTACCAACTCTGTGCTATTGTACTCTCCCGGGTGTTTAGTGCAGTGCTCCACACACTGATTTAGGCCACAAAAAGAGATGCATATGAAGTGCAGGGATCCATTTCTCAAGGAAAGCTGGCACCTCAATCTCATCACGCTGCACCGCTGACATGCCCCACTTCATAGGGGGCCAATTTGAAACCCTTTACCCATCATCTTGCAATAGCAGGAGTCATCATGGCATTTCTTGAGCAAGCACTTGGGTGCAAAACTCTGTAATAAGTGCTTGGGAAACTACAGTGCAGGGGATGAAGCATTCCTGCCTCCAACAGGAAAGACAGACATAAAAATATGCACACCTAGGGTGATCCACATTAAATTGAATGGACAATAATCAAATAAGCACTAGACCATAAACTCCCCCATTCTAAACTGTAAGCTTGTTGTGGGCAGGGAATGTGTCTGTTTATTGCTGTATTGTACTCTCCCAAGTGCTTAGTACAGTGCTCTGCACACAGTAAGCGCTCAATGAATATGATTGAATGAATGTATGAAGCACACATGCACAAGCATATCAGTGCTTAGAACAGTGCTTTGCACATAGTAAGTACTTAACAACTACCATCATTATTACCATCATTATTATACCCTCGAGTTGTGAACTTTGACTCCCTTCTGATGGGTTGATCGCAAGTTTGAAGAGATGCTATTCGTGAGCTGCTGAAGCATTTTCATGGCCGGGACTGACCCTGTTTTTCAGGAAAAGATATGACTGTTACCACTCTATAGGAAGCCAACGCAGTACATGGTCCATCCAACACTGGTTCATGAGTGAAAGAAGCCCATGAGAATGGCCACTTGCCATCTTTTTTCTCTTTAAACCACATAGGTTCCGTTGCCAATTGCTACCATCTGTAAGGTGGCCCCTATGAGTAGCATCTACATCAGTGGGTTAGCAGTGAAAGAACTGGACACCCATGAGTAAAAAAATGATATGACAGTCTCTGCCCCCAGTGCTGAAAGTTTCTGACCAAAGAACCAATCAATTAGTCAATGGTATTTATTGAAACCTCACTGTGTGCACTAAACGCTTAGAAGACTAGTAATAATGATAATGATAAAAGGTATTTGTTAATCTCTTACTAGGCAGACACTGTACTAAGCACGGGTGTGAATACAAGCAAATCGGATTGGACACATGAGGCTCACAGTCTCCATCTCCATTTTACAGTTGAGGTAACTGAGGTGCAGAGAAGTGAAGTGATTTGCCCAAGGTCACACAGCTGACAAGTGGCAGAGCTGGGATTAGAACGCATGACCCTCTGACTCCTAGGCCCGAGCTGTAACCACTATGCAGTGCTGCTTCTCTTGGAGTACAATATAACAGAGTTGGTAAATGTGTTCTCTCTCCCTGCCTACAATGAACTTAGACTCAGAGGGGGACACAGATGTTAATATATAGATATTATGGATATGTACATCTAGGATGTTCAATGAGGTGGAAAGATTCAGCAGAAATTGTGAAAAAATAGCTGCCTGATGTGGATGGCAAAGACCGCCGTGGCTACCATGGCAACTGCCTGCTGTATTATCCCACTGTACTGGGGTCACTTTGGCCGTAAATGGGTCCTGCATGTGAAAAAACACCTAGTCACTTCACAGTGTGCTGCTCCCCTGCCAGCCTGCTCACCAGTTGCACTCTAGGGCCCAGTGGGAACACAACCGGCAGGGACCGGAGAGGACAAGCGGCCTTGGCCAGACCACCGGCACTGTCACCAATTCCTCCACCCAGGGTCTCCATCCTCAAGGCTCAGGAACAAGGCTTGTCCATCATTTTCAGTAGGAGATTCTTCTGCACCTTTGTCATCATCAGCATCCTCAACATCATCGTCATTCCCACCATCATCCTCACACATAGGGTCGCTTTTGGTTAATGGCCAGAAGAGTCAGTCAAGTTGCCAAGTAAAACTTGTGAAAGGCTAAGTTTCCTGACTTCCTCAATAGGCACACAGACACACACACACACACACACACACACACACACACACACACTTTCTCCATTGCTTACATGTACTGGTTAAAAGTTGATCCCAACTTGGAAATCAGAAATTATCTACTGGGGGGCTTGTTTATATTTGAGGGGGGTTAGCATGTTCATTTGGAGATGATGGCATCAAGAGTGAACTGGATTTGCATGTGATTTGATCCATAAGGGCAACACATGCCCAAACCCCCCTCGACATGTCAAGATCCCCTTCTGTTGTGGGGTCACATTTGCAATTTGCAGAGTTGGACACAGTTCCCTGTTCTTCCCCGGACCCATCCCCAGGGTCTGCGGAGGAGGAGAGCCATCGCCGAATAGCAAATCTGTCAATGACTGTGGTCTCCCAGGGGTTCACCGATGCCCCTCATCATTGGAGTTTGTGCTTCAATTCGTTTGTTTAAATTTCTGTTCTGGCCTCACCACCTGCAGCCTTTCTCTGTGAAATGAAACATAATTGTTTCATCCCTGAGAGAACAGTAGCCACCCAACCTGTAGTTCACTAGATAACCCTCTAACCTGCTGTCTGACTGAATTCAGGCACATATTAATGGTCTCTTTCACACGCTGGCCCATTCAGAAATCACCCCTATTAATAATTATGTCGGGAATTTTCTCCATTCTAATTACTAAATGGGAGAGTCAGTGTGTGCTGATGATTTATTCTATCTGTCTGGATATCTTCGCAGAACCTGAGGTAATATCACACAGTGCTGATATCTTTCTAGCTGAATAAGACTCATAGCACATCTGTGACCTTTTCCCAAGTAATTAGTTCCACAGAAATTAGATTCAGTAAAAGCACAGCTCGAATTAGAGGTATATCAAAACAAAATTCGGGGCTTGAGTTCATACAGCAAAATTATCAAACAAAAGTAGGCTTATCTTCTAGTCCAGTTCCACAGGACTGAACAGGATCGATCTGGTAAACTCCAAAAGTGGAATGCTTGGTCCATTACAGCCACTTTTAAATCATTGCTAAGTGCAGGTCACTATAATAGGCTATTTTCCTTGAGTTGAACACCGCAACTTCACCCTCTCAAAAAAAATCCATGCTAGTTATTGAGCTCCTGCTGTGAGCAGAGCACTGTAATAAGTACTTGGGAGAGTACAACAGAGTAAGTAGGTACACTATCTGCCCTAACTCCTTCCCATGCCAATAAGTTTCTGTTTCCTAATGGGTTCAACTGACAGGCTGATTGCCGCGAACAGCCGAATCTAAGGAAACTGCTGTTCTCCTGGCCAAAATACCAGATGGGCACTAAGGAGAATCAACCTTGAGTTATCATTATTATTATTAATATCATCATCATCATTATTATTATCATTATTACTTTGGGTAAGCCCTTACTATGGGCGAAGGGTTAGACACAGCACCTGTCCCATATGGGACTCACTGTCTAACTAGGAGAGATAATGTAATCCCCCATTTTACAGATGAGAGAACTGAGAGAGACTACCTATGAGCTCTTTTGAGAAAACTAGGATGCTGTGCCAGATTGGTTAGGGAATCACATTTGAACGTTTGGAAGTATCTTTATTCTAATTTTACTAGCATGAGTAGTAGTAGTATCCTTCTTAACTTGTGAGCCCAATGTGGGACAGGGACAGGATTTGACCTGCTTATCTTGCATCTACCCCAGTGCTTAGCACATAGTAAGCACTTAACAACAACCATGGTTGCTGAATAAGTATAGTCATACAAAGGCTGGAAGGCTATGAGAGTGGCACAACCTGTAATGCAGCATAGTCTAGTGGATAGAACATGGGCCTGGGAGTCAGACGCACTTGGGTCCCAATCCCGGTTCCACCACTTGTCCACTGTGTGAACTTGGGCAAGTCACTTAACTTCTCTGTGCCTCAGTTACCTCATCTGGAAAATGGGGATTAAGACTGTGAGCCCTCTGTAGGATAATAATAATAATAATAAAATAATAATAATAATGGTATTTGTTAAGCGCTTACTATGTGCCAAGTACTGTTCTAAGTGCTGGAGTAGTTTACAAGGTAATCAGGTTGTCCCACGTGGGGCTTATAGTCTTAATCCCCATTTTACAGATGAGGCACAGAGAAGTTAAGTGACCTGTCCAAGGTCACAAAGCAGACAAGTGGAGGAGCTGGGATTAGAACCCCCGTCCTCTGGCTCCTAAACCTGTGCCGTTTCCACTAAGCCACGCTGCTTCTATCATAATGAAGATAGTATTAGTTAAGCACTTATTATGTGCCAAGCGCTGTTCTAAGCGCTGGGGTAGATACAAGGTAATCAGGTTGTCCCATGTGGGGCTCACAGCCTTAATCCCCATTTTACAGATGAGGTAACTGGGGCACAGAGAAGCTAAGTGACTTGCCCAAAGTCACAGAGCTAACAAGTGAGGGAATCGAGATTAGAACCCATGACCTCTGACTCCCAAGCCCATGCTCTTTCCACTGAGCATCTAAACCAATTACCTTGCACCTACTCCAGTGCTTAGTAAAGTGCCTGACACATAGTAAGTGGTTAACTAATACCACAATTATTTTTATTATTAGTGATTGAAATTAATCAGGGAATGTCTCCTGGAGGAGGTAGGAATCCAGGAGGGCCTTGAAGGTGGAGAAAGCAGTGGTCTGGCAAATTTGAAGGGGGAGGGAATTTGGATGTTGGGAAGTATCTTTGTTTTAATTTTACTGATATGAGGAGTAGTAGTATCCCTCTTAGACCATGAGCACCATGTGGGACAAGGACTGTGTGTCCGACCTGCAAAAACAGTACCTACCCCAAGTGCTTAGAACTGTGCTTGAGACATAATAAGAACTTAACAAATACCATAATCATCAATCACCATCAGACCTGGCTGCCTCCCCAGACTTTGATTTAGGGTGAGAAGAGAGGGTTTTGGAAACAGCCATGGCAAGATTTAGCCTGAACAGGACTGATGTTCCTGGGGTGGGGGGTAATTGTGGGGGAGGGGCTGGCAAGGCAATTGACTATGGGGTTGAGGGGTGAGGGGGTGGTCACCCACCTGGGGTTGCCAGTTGGGGAAAAATCTTGACAGTCCGAGGACCCAGGATGAAGGCTGAACCCACACTTCTGACCTCCATCAGTCAGTCCACTTGCTTATTGACATTCCCGTATCTTCACCTACCAATGAAAACATCAGAGTTCACAGTTCAGATGGGAAATGATGATCCAGAGTGGTGGCCTGGTGCACTACTGTGTACGGTGAATGAAGTTGCTCCATTCTTTACAGGGATGATGTGGGAATTAATGGGATAAAGTCTCTAAGTACTTTGAGCTGCTTGAAGTAGAGATGCAATAGAAATGGCTAGGAACACTTCCAGTGTTGGCATTATCAGGGCTCCATTAGGAAAAGAGATGAATTGGACAGTCCCCCAAGTGATGGAGGAAGTGGCAGGTTACTGGGAATCCATAAGATGGGTTTTTTAAAAAAAAAATACATGTTCCAAATGCTATTAAAACAACTTGTTTCCGTCGGAGAAATTTAGCTAGGATTAAATTTCATTTCACTCTCAAGGTCTGAAACCTGTTTTCCATGCTTTTTATCACACCCAGATCGGATTACTTTAATTCTGAATTTGCAGTTGTTTCCAGCATGATCTTTAGAGAAATGACTGTGAACTCCGTTCAGAATTTAACAGACTGAATGCTGGCACCTAGAGGAATAAGCAATCTCATAAACTCCAATATCCTTTCCTGATCAATTTTTAAAGATGTGTTCTAATTGTGTTAGAGTAACTGTCTTAGCCTACCTTTTGTCCTTTGGACTCGATGACATGTACTTTAAGCTACTGTACTCTCTCAAGTGCGCAATACAGTACCCTGCACACAGTAAGTGCTTAATCAATCAATCATGCTTACAATCAATACCATTGATTGATTGATTGACAGAATCTGCCCTCATCTGTGTGCACACATGTACTGGATGACTTTCATTCATCCATTCAATCGTATTTGTTCATTCATTCAATCATATTTATTGAGCACTTACTTTGTGCAGAGCACTGAACTAAGCACTTGGAAAGTACAATTCAGCAGCAGATAGAGACAATCCTTACCCAACAACGGGCTCACAGTCTAGAAGGGGGAGACAGACAACAAAACAAAACAAGTAGACAGGCATGCACAGGACCGTACACACCGTGCACAGCACAGCATTTGGGAGAGCACAATATAACAATATAACAGATTCATTCCCTGCCCACAATGAGCTTATAGTCTAGAGGCAGGGAGATAGACATTAATATAAAAAAATTACAGACATGTACATAAGTGCTGTGGGGCTGGGAGGGGAGATAAACAAAGGGAGCAAGTCAGGGTGACACAGAAGGAAGTGGGAGAAGAGAAAAGGAGGGCTTAGTCAGGGAAGGCCTCTTGGAGGAGATGTGCCTTCAATAAGGCTTTGAAGGGAGGGAGAGTAATTGTCTGTCAGATTTGAGGAGGGAGAAGGTTACAGGCCAGAAGGAGGACGTGGGCAAGGGGTCAGTGGCGAGATAGACAAGATCGAGATAGAGTGAAAAGATTAGCATTAGAGGAGCAAAGTTTTGGGCTGGGTTGTAGTAGGAGAGCAGCGAGGTGAGATAGGAGGGGGCAAAGTGATTGAGTGCTTAAAAGTCAATGGTGAGGAGTTTTTGTTTGATGCAGAGATGGATGGGCAACGACTGGAGTTTCTTGAGGAGTGGGGATACATATCCTGAGCACTTTTGTAAAAAAATGATCGGGGTAGCAGAATGAAATATGGACTGCATTGGGCAGAGACAGGTGGCTGGGAGGTCAGCAAGGAGGCTAATGCAGTCATCGATGTGGGATTGGATGAGTGATTGTATTAACTTGGTATCAGTTTGGATGGAAAGGAAAGGGTGTATTTTAGCGATGATGTGAAGGTGGGACCAACAGCATTTAGAGATGGATTAAATATGTTGTCAAATGAGAGAGAGAAGTCAAGGATGATGCCAAGTTTACGGGCTTGTGAGACAGGAAGAATGTGGGTGCTGTCTACTGTGATGGAACAGTCAGGGAGAGGACACGGTTTGGGTGGGAAGATAAGGAGTTCTGTTTTGGACATGTTAAGCTTGAGGTGACAAAAGGACATCCAAGTAGAGATGTCTTGAAGGCAGGAGGAAATGTGAGACTGGAGGTGTAGATTTGGGTATCACCTGCATAGAGATGGTAGTTGAAGTCCTGGGAGCGAATGAGTTCTCCAGGGGAGTGGGTGTAGATGGAGAATAGAAGAGGACCTAAAACTGAACCTTGAGACTCCCACAGTTAGTGAGTGAGAGGCAGAGGAGGAGCCCACGAAGGAGACTGAGAGTGAGTGGCCAGAGAGATAAGAAGAGAACCAGGAGAGGACAGTGTCAGTGAAGCCACGGCTGGATGAGGTTTCCAGGAGAAGAGGGTGGTCAACAGTGTCAAAGGCAGCTGATAGGTCGAGGAGGATTAGGATGGAGTAAAGGCCATTGAATTTGGCAAGAAGGAGATCATTGATGATCTTTGAGAGGGCGGTTTCTGTGGAGTGAAGGGGACAGAAGCCAGATTGGAGGGGGTCAAGAAGAGAATTGGAAGAGAGGAATTTCACCTAACCCTCAGCCCCACAGCAGATAGAGCACAGGCCTGGGAAGGACCTGAGCTCTAATCCCAGTTCTGCTACTTGTCTGCTGTGTGACCTTGGGCAACTCACTTCACATCTCTGGGCCTCAGTTACCTCATCTGCAAAATGGGGATAAAGATTGTGAGCCCCATGTGGGACAGGGAGTATGTCCCACTGATTAGCTTGTATCTACCCCAGTGCTTACAACAGTGCCTGATGCATAGTAAGTGCTTAACAAATACCATCATTCATTCATCCATAATTTATTCATTTATATCAACATCTATTGTCCCCTCTAGACTCTAAGCACCTTGTGGGCAGGGAATGTGTCTACCAATTCTGTTATACTGTACTCTTCCAAGCATTTCATTCAGTGCTCTACACATAGTAAGTGCTCAATGAATACCATTGATTAATTGGTTGATTGAACTGGTCAGTAAGCTCTGAATTGAAAGGTATTTATTATGTCCTCCCTTTATGCCAAAATACTACTAAGCACTGGGAAACTAATCAAAACAGGACACAGTCCCTGTCCCACATGGGACTTACAATCAAGTGGGGAGAACAGGGATCCCCATTTTAGAGAGGAGGACCCTGAAGGTCAGAGAGGTTGTGATCCACCCGAGGTCTCACAGCAGTGGTAGAGTTGGGACTAGAATCCAAGTCTCTGGACTCCCAGTCCCATGCGCTTTCCATTAGACCATGCTTATTGTTTCAATCATGTGTTCTCCCAAGCACCTGATACAGTGCTATGTTCAGAGTAGAAGCTCAACAAATATTACAATTATTAGTAATGATAATAGCAATAATAAACTGGGGTTGTGAGTTTGGGCTATTGAGGTAAGACTTAAAGAGACCCCAAAAGTATGCCCCAAATGTTTCCAAAACACCAAAGAAAAATTCATCAAAGTTACACATAAAGAGACAAATGCAAGGTTATTTTTCTACAAGTTGAGTTCTTTGAATTATTTTACAAAACAGGCAATGGAGGAAATTTGTAGAGGGTGGTCTGCCATGGGAGCCTCTGAAGCCACAGAAAGGCTACCTCCCTCAAAAGGGAATGCATTTGGGTGAGTCTCTGGAAATGTGTGCAAGTTATTTTGGGGTTGTTATGATTATACCCCTTGATGAGATTTTTTTTCTCTCCTCCCCTCTTGTGTGGACTTCAAAGAGAGAGAGCCATTGTGGAGATAGCTTGATGATTTGTTTAATTAACTGACTTTTCTTTTTCTGGATGGTTGCTTGGAAAGCTAAGCTTTCTTTCTGTGATTGTTTTTGGATTAATGATTTCAGACAGAGTGCTTCACATATCAAGTGCAAGTTTCAGCAAAGTCAGCGGGGATCACACAGGGGCTGTGGGTTTTTTGAGCGGTTCAGTTTCATTTTCTGCTCACTGTGGGTGCTGATCCACAGTGCGAGGTCGCCCTTTGCATTTCAAAAACAGTGCCAAGGGTTTTGAGAGTTCACAACTTCTCATCTACAAGTTGGGAAGTCGAATTCCTCAGACCAAGGTTCAGATCCCTGCTGAAGGGGAAACGTTTAGAATGAATGCAATTTCTGAAGACATTGCAACTTCCTCCTAATTGAATTCAGTGAGAAGGTGCCTGAAACTCCATCCTGCCGAATTGACTTTCCTGTTGAGTCAGAGAAAGGATGTTACTACTTAGTAGGTGCTAAATCTCCCCATGCCTGACCTTGAAAAAGATCACTCATTCAATCAATAAATCAATGGTATTTATTGAATGCTTCCTGTATGTAGAGCACTTGGAAGAGTACAATCCAACTGAGTTGGTAGACATGTTCCTCTCCCACAAGGAGCTTACAGTCTGGAGTGGGGAGGCAGACATTACTATAAATAAATCATTTACAATATATGATTTAAAGATATGGACATAAATACTGTGGGCTTGAGAGTGGGGCTAATGTCGAATGTCCAAAGGCCACAGAACTAATTGCATAAACTAAGTACATACTGATGAAGCAACTGAGGCACAGAGAAGTGAAGCGACTTGCCCAACATCACACTGCAAGGAAGTGGCAGAGCCAGGAATAGGACCCAGGTCTCCTGACTCCCAGGCCCGGGCTCTTTCCACTGTGCCATGCTAGCGTGGGAGAAAGGAACAGGGGGTCTCTTGTCTTCCAGGTGTAGGTAGCTCACTTTCAACTGCTAGGCCTCTAACATTCATTCTGAAGAAAACTGCCAGAAAAACCAATGTTTTCTTCCATTATCAGCTAAAGTTTCCAGGCAAGGTATAGACTGTGATCTTCAATTCACTGTCTTTAATAATGCTCTGCATTTTTGGAGAGAAATCTCTCCCCTGAAGGGCCTGTAACCTGCCAGTGGTGAAACTGTCAGTGAGAGGAAGAATCTTTTGCCCCTTGGATCGATGAAAATGCAGTCGGGCACTGTTTCTGGCCCCTTGTCATTCAGGTGAGCAGTGCTCCGACAACAGTGGTGAAGAAGGGCAAGGTATGTCTTACCACCAGCAGGGGATATGCCTGTGCCGTATTTGCATTAGTGGTACTGGTTTGCACTGAGCCATCCACACCCTCTCATGCAGTTCTCCTGTGTCCAGCCACTTCTATTGTATGAGCTTGATTACAGCAAGGCCCAGACTTTTAATGTGCTATTTTGTTAGCATCCTAATGGCAGTCCATGAAGCTGATTCAACTGGAAAGTTCATCTAGTCTAGTCTCTAGTCAGGAGATCCGATTTCTACTCACAACTCTGCCACATACGGGCTGTGTGCCCTTTATGGGCAAGTCACTTCACTTCTCTGGGCCTCAGCCTCCTCATCTGCAAAATGTGATACAGTACCTGTTCTCCTTCCCTCTTAGATTGTAAGCCCCATGTGGGTCAGGAACTGCATCTGATCTGATCTACCCTAATGCTTAGCCCATAGTTAGTACTTAATACTATAATTACTACAACTCCATCCACTGGAACATTCTTGACTGGGAGCAGGGGATTCTGGGAGAAGGGTTCCAGCGGCAAATAGGCCAACGAAGAAACCAACTTTGAAAAGTGTGGACTGGAGTTAGGTCATAGCCTGAATATTTGGCCCAAGGGTCTCTGGGAAGGCGGGAGGCTGCTGGGGGCCTGAGGGAAGGGTCTGTGCCTGAATCTCATTGATGGGACTGAGCAATCCCAGCTGGACAAACCTGATTCCTGGTACCTGGAACAGCGGCTGGTCTGAGATGTGGAGGTGGTAGCAGCTTTGAAAGGAGCCTGGCTGCAGAGTGGGGGAGTAGGGAAGAAGCTGGAAATTTCTTACAGCTAAAGGTGAAGCTGCATCTTCTCCCCTTTCTCTGACTCCTTTCCTCTCCCTTCTGTTTTCCTCATTTTTTCAGGTTGAGAAGAAGTTGCATATAGATGGAAGGGACATCCCACTCCCCATCCTCAAGTGGGACCCGCTCCCTCCTTCTTCGTCAGTCCCCAGCAAGCAAGTGCTGCAAACAGAGAAGGTCTCTTCCTGGTAAGCCTCTGGTCATCTCTTTCCCCCACACTTTCTATCATCTCTTCATCCATTTGCTCTCATAGCCTTTCAAGACCCTACAGCACAGGAGGAGAGTCTCAAAGGGCCAGGGCCCACATGGCCTACATCATTTCCAACAGTAGTGTGGGGCCAATGTCTTCTACTGCCAGAGGTGATTAAGGAACTGTCCATCCCTGTGGAAGGCAAGGTATTTGTTGGCTGCTACAGTTGGCCAATCCTGGATGGTGGCCTCCAGCGCATCTTTAAATGTTTACTGAATAATCAGGGCTAGACAGCAGTGTGTGTACCCTTCTCTCACACACTAGTGACAGAGTGGCTGCTCCTAGCTGGGGGCTGCTGGGAGTTGGGCCCTCTGAGGCTTTCCTTGTCTTCCAACTGAGTGCTTTTTGGGACCCTGCCTCTCTCCTTAGATTCATGGGAATCTGCTGTCCCTCAAAATGCTTTTCAGGCCTCACTGGGTGCCAGCTGGTACAGCTCCCAAGTAAAATCAACTGTGGAGACCCAGGACTTAAAGACTCTTGGGGATGACATCAACTCTTGGCCATTAGGCTAGTGATTTTGATTCGAAGACCGTATGGCTAGCAGAAATACTACAACTACTATTACTATAACTAATAATAATAATAATAATGTTGGTATTTGTTAAGCGCTTACTAGGTGCCGAGCACTGTTCTAAGCGCTGGGGTAGACACAGGGGAATCAGGTTGTCCCACATGGGGCTCACGGTCTTCATCCCCATTTTACAGATGAGGGAACTGAGGCACAGAGAAGTGAAGTGACTCGCCCACAGTCACACAGCCGACAAGTGGCAGAGCTGGGATTCGAACTCATGAGCCTTGACTCCAAAGCCCGTGCTCTTTCCACTGAGCCACGCTGCTTCTCAATACTACAACTACTACTACTAACTGTGGTATTTGTTAAATGCTTTCTATGTGCCAGGCACAGTTCTAAGCGCTGGGATGTATAAAATCAAATCAGGTTGGACACAGTCCCTGTCCCACATGGGGGTCACAGTCTTAATCTCCATTTTCCAGACAAGGTAACTGAGGTCCAGAGAAGTGAAATGATAATGGTATTTGTTTGTATTTGTTAAGTGCTTACTAAGTGCAGAGCACTGTTCTAAGTGCTGGGGTAGATACAGGGTAATCGGGTTGTCCCACATGAGGCTCACAGTCTTAATCCCCATTTTCCAGATGAGGGAACTGAGGCACAGAGAAGTTAAGTGACTTGCCCACAGTCAGCTGCCAAGTGGCAGAGCTTGGATTCGAACCCATGACCTCTGACTCCCAAACCTGGGCTCTTTCCACTGAGCCACGCTGCTTCTCTAAAATGACTTGCCCAAGGTCACACAGCAAAGTGGTGGAGCCAGGATTAGAACCCAGAGCCTCTGACTCCCAGGCCCATGCTCTATCCACTAGACCACACTGCTTCTCTCTAGCATGGCTCAGTGGAAGGACCCTGGGCTTGGGAGTCAGAGGTCATGGGTTCGAATCCCGGCTCCACCACTTGTCAGCTGTGTGACTGTGGGCACGTCAGTTAACTTCTCTGCAACTCAGTTACCTCATCTGTAAAATGGGGATTAACTGTGAGCCTCATGTGGGACAACCTGATTACCCTGTATCTACCCCAGTGCTTAGAACAGTGCTCTGCACATAGTAAGCGCTTAACAAATACCAACATTATTATTATTATTACTACTACTGCTACTAAGATTATTATAACTATTACTACTACAACTATTACTACTAGTATCATTACTAATATTACTACTCCTACTACTACCACCAATACTAATACACTATCAATCAATCATATTTATTGAGCACTTCCTGTGTGCAGAGCGCTGTACAGGAAGTGCTCAATAAATACGATTGACTGACTTGGGAGAGTACAATATAACAGACTTGACACATTCCTTTCCCACAATGAGTTTCTAGTCTAGAAGGGGAGACAGACATTAATTTAAATAAATTTAAAAGGAGGGCCAGAGTGAGGGAATTGAGTTTAGTTGAGAGGGTGGAGTTGAGTGTGTGGATTTGTGTGTCGAGAGGAAGTAGGTTGGGTATGGAGACCAAATGGGGAATGATGACTTTAGAAAATTAGACGACGTCAAAGATTGGAGGTCCTGATCAGGGGACAGGTAAGATTTGCAGGAGTGGGATGTGGGATGTGTGAAAGACAAGGCAGATCAGGAGGTTGGGGCAATGATGAAATCGAGTGTGTGGCCAAGTTGGTGAGGGGGTGAAGTGGGACAAAACAGCACAGGACAGCAGATTGACAGAGTTAGAAGAAATGAGCAGTGGGAAAGTAGTCAGGATATTGAAGTCACCAAAAGTCTAAGGATGGAGAAAAAAGAAAGTGAAAAAGGGGTCCCAGTGGTTCTGAAAGTTGGAGCTGGGGCCAGGGAGTGGTTAATAATGGCAGCAAGTAATGGAATGAGTGGAAGGGGTGGATAGTGTGGACTTCAAAGGCAGGGAAAGAGGACTGAAGGGGTAGGATTGCACCAAAGAGGAATGGGGGGAGTGCAAGAAAAAGTCCAACTTCTTTCCTTTCCCATTTAATTTTAGGGAAGAGAAGATTAATCTCCCTTGGAATCCCCCCTTCTAGACTATGAGCCTGTTGTTGGGTAGGGATTGTCTCTGTTGCCAAATTGTACTTTCCAAGTGCTTAGTACAGTGCTCTGCACAAAGTAAATGCTCAATAAATAAGACTGAATGAATGAGAGCGCAGCAGGGGTGACAGTGTTATCTGAGGAGGGACAGGTGTTGGTAATGGTGAGCAGGAGCAGTGACTGGGTCGGGAACAAGTCAAGGATGAAGGGAAGCTTTTCCATGATGGATCAAGAGTTCCACAGGCCATGCTTGGCTGAGGTTTGGGGGGGCGGGAGGGAGGACAGGGAACGGGGAGTAATAATAATAATAATGGTACTTGTTAAGCACTTCCTATGAGCCAAGCACTGTTCTAAGCTCTGGGGTAGATACCAGTTAATTGGGTTGGACACAGTCCTTGTTCCCACATGGGGCCCACAATCTTAAATCCCCATGTTATAAATGAGGTAACCGAGGGCCAGAGAAGTGAAGTAACGTGCCCAGAGTCACACAGCAGACAAGTGGCCGAGTCGCAATTAGAACCCAGGCCCTTCTGCCTCCCAGGCCTGTGCTCTATCCACTAAGCCACACTGCTTCTCCTAAATTGGAAAAGGTTAGATGGGAGTGAGCTGATGGGGAGCAGCATGCTGGGAGGGGAAGGGGATGAGGAAAGGTGCTAGGTGAGAGAGACATTGGCAGGGAGACCAGAGGGAACATGCTGAAAGAACATAGGGAGGTTAGGGCATTAAAAAAAAAAGGTCCAAACTTGCATCAGCCATCTGGACGCTGACTCCACCCCGATTCAAAGCCTCACTGAAGTCACATCTTCTCCAAGAGGCCTTCCCTGACTAAGCCCTCCTTTCCTCTTCTTCCACTCCCTTCCGCATCACCCTAACTTGCTCCCTTTATATTTCTCCTCTTCCCAGCCCCACAGCACTTATGTACATATCTGTAACATATTAATGTGTATCTTCCCCTCTAGACTGTAAGTTCGTTGTGGGCAGGGAATGTGTCTGGTATATTGTTATGTTGTATTCTCCCAAGTGCTTAGTGCAGTACTCTGCACACAGTAAGTGCTCAATAAATACAAGTGACTACTATTCCTACTCCTAATGTAGTGGATAAGAGCACAGACTGGGGAGCCAGAAGGACATGGGTTCTCATCCTGCCTCCCCCACTCTTTTGCTGTGTGACCTTGGGCATGTCACTTCACTTCTCTGGGCCTCAGTTACCTCATATGTAAAATGGGGGTTGATACTGTGAGCCCCACGTGGGACAGAGACTGTGTCCAACTCGATTTGCTTGTATCTACCCCAGCGTTTAGTACAGTGCTTGGCACATAGTAAGCACTTAACAAATACCATAATTATCATTATTTTTATTACCACACTAGGCGCTCAGTCAATGCTAGTGACTGATGTGTTGGGTTTTTTCCCATCACCCCCGCTACCAGAGGTCATTTATGTGGACGGACTGATGCCCTAAATCTAGTCCCAGTGCTCTTTGGAGCAACATTAGAGAAACGTGTTAGCTGGCTAAAAGCGGAGAAAACTAATAGAACACCTGGAACAACCCCTCTGACATAGAATCCATAAGACAGTGAATTGTTTCATATGCTCATCTTAAATTTTCCAAATGGGGTGTATACTTTACACTAAAAAAAGATCTTTTGTTGATTTTTAGCTCTGTCCTCAGGGTTCATTTTAACCAGTCAACATTTGGGATAAGCGGTAAATGGGATATTAATATCTTTAGCCAAGTTAAGATTTTTTTTTCCCCTTAGAAATTCTTCTATGTCATATAATACCCTGACACTCAAGGTCAATCAATTCTAATCCAGGAGGAGTGCTTGAGGAGAGACTCCTCGTCCATTCAAGGTAAATCAACCCTTTTAACAGTGCAATTGCTAATGAATATTGAAACATTACTTGGAAATTCATTAGTATTTTAAACATCAGAATATGAATGCTGACTCTTTCTATGGAAAACAGGACAAATTGTTTGAAAATAGTTACCACAAGTGCTGATTGCAGTTAAAAAGAGTAATGTGATGGTCCAAAGAGCAAGGATTAACTTGGGAAAGGTCAGCTTTGGACATAGGGAAAATGGGACAGTTTAGCATGAAAAGAGACAATGAATCCTAACATAGTTTTCCTCCAGAAGTCCTGGTCATTTTGCTGGGTTTAGATTATTCTGATGGTGAAGTGACTTTTTACAAGCAAAAGAAAGGGAATCTGACCTTTGTGTGTAGTTGAGATCCACTGAGGATTTGGTGGATAGCAAGTGACCCAGATCAAGACCTTGAGAACCCAATCAAACAATGATAATCCCATGTGATTCCGAGGGAGAAATTACTATATTCCTTTGAGGTGGGTTTATAACTCATGTCAGTCCAGGAGACTCTACCCTGCTGCTCACAGAAGACAAATATTTGCTAATTAAGGTTAAAAGTGGATAGAGACAAAAGGTTAACCCATTTAGTTTTTACAGGAAATGACTAGTACTTAAAAAATTGAAGTCAAAAAATCCACATGCAATTGCTGGACAGTGAAGTGCTCCCTATCTAATATACCCACAATGTTGGGATTATCCTTGACTCAATCTCTCTCATTCCACCCACTTATTCAGCCTGTCCCCAAATCTTGTAGGTTCTACCATCACAACATTTCCAGAATCTGCTACCATGCTGATCCCAGCACTTATCATATCCCACTTTGACTACTGCCTCAGCCTCCTCACTGACCTCCCTGCCTCTTACCTCCCCCAACTCCAGTTCATACTTCACTCTGATGCCTGGATCATTTTTCTAAAAAAAGTTCAGTCCATAGCTCCCCATTCTTCAAAAACCGCCAGTTGTTGCCCATCCAAATCCACATCCATTGGATTTAAAGAACTCAATCAACTCTCCCTCTCCACTATCCCTCTCCTACCTTATCCAACCTTGCCTTCATCGAACTGTCCTCTCCTGGTTCTCTTATCTCTCTGGCCACTCATTCTCAGTCGATTTTGTAGGGTCTTCCTCTGCCTTCCAACTCCAAATTGTGGGATTCCCTCAAGGCTGAGTTCTGGTTCCCCTAGTATTCCCCATCTACAACCACTTACTTGGAGAACTCATTTGCTCCCATGACTTCAACTGCCATCTCTATGCAGATTATCCCCAAATCTAAATCTCCAGCCCTGATCTCTCTCCTTCTCTGTAGTTTTGCATTTCCTCCTGCCTTCAGGACATCTTTACTTGATTGTTCTGTTAATACCCTAAATTTAACATATCCCAAAGAGATCTCATCTTCCCTTCCAAACCCTGTCCTCTTCCTGACTTTCCCATCACTGAAGAGAGCATCTCCATCATTCCTGTCTCACAAGCCCATAACCTTGGTGTTATCTTCGACTCATCTCTCTCATTCAACCCAAATATCCAATCTATCCATAAATCCTCTCAGTTCAGCCTTCACAACATCGTTAAAATCTGCCTTTTCCTCTCCATCCAAACAGCTACAATGTTAATCTATGCACTTATCCTATCCTGCCTTGACTATTGCATCAGCCTCCTCACTGACCTCTCTGCCTCCCGTCTCTCCCCACTCAAGTTCATACTTCACTCGGCTGCCCAGATCATTTTTCTACAAAACTGTTCAGTCCATATTTCCCCATTCCTCAAGAACCTCCCCTGGTTGCCCATCCACTTCCACTTCAAAAAGAAACCACTTACCATTGGCTTTAAATCACTTGATCACCTTGCCTCCTCCTACCTTATCTCCCTGATTTCCTACTACAACCCTGCCCATACAGTTTGCTCCTCTATTGTCAACCTCTTCACCACACCTCATTCTCATCCATCTCACCAACAACCTGTCACCCACATCCTGGCACTAGCCTGGAATGGCCTCCCTCTTCACATCCGAGAGACGATCACTCCTCTCACCTTCTAAACCTAATTAAAAGCACATCTCCTCTAAGAGGCCTTCTCCGGCTAAGCCCTCATTTCCTCTTTTCCCACTCCCTTTTGCATCACCCTTGTACTTGGATTTGCACTACTTATTCACCCCTCCCTCAGCCCCACAGCACTGTAAGTTTGTTTTGGGCAGGAAACATATCTTCCAACTCTGTTATATTGTACTCTCCCAAGAGTTTAGGACAATGCTTTGCACACACTAAGCACTCAGTAAATATGATTGATTGATGAGGAGACTAAAAAGAAGATAAATAAAATGTTATTTCTTACTTCTGTTATATCATATTTCCCACCCCTTAGATTGTGAGCCCTCTGTAGGCTAGGAAGGATCTTGGAATTAAAGTTGATGTCCTTCTCCTCAGCTCTGAGTTCAGCAATCTGCCCACTTTGAGTGCTTAATAAAAGCTATTTATTATATTATTAGTAGTAATAATAATAAAAATCCACAGTAATTATTAAGATCTTACTATGTGCAAAGCACTGTACAGACACCATCATTGTTATTGTTAAGAGCTGGGGTAGAAACAATATATTCAGATTGGACCCAGTCCCTGTCTCACATGGAGCAATTAACATTCCTTCCAACCTATGTCTTTCCAAAATAGCAACAAATGAAAATGAAAGAACCCATGACACTTGAATTGAAGATGAAATATTTGTGGAAAATAAATTTGTGGTTTCATTTTTGGGGGTTCCTTTTTCAGCCATCGCATATAGAAATCCTAAAGATGGGGAGAAACTGTGTCACATTTAAGTGATCCACAAATTTTGGCTCAATCTACCCAGTAAAAGAATTGTGGAGAGTTGAAAAAACGAGTTACTGTAAAGAACTGTACTTTACTGTAGCCCTAGCCAGGCAGATTCTGCATTAATATGAGCCAGTGGCCTTCAAAAAGGGCCAGTTAAGCCCCTATCCCCAGCAAGGGGGAACACACCATAAAGTGGTTCACTTAGGCTTCTTGAAGTTCTCAAAGAGACTCTTAACTTGTGAAAATATTCAGGGGTATAATTTACAAGGTTGTGGGTGCAAAAAACCCAATTTTTGATTGTTTGAACTCAGGTTGAAATAAAGCAGGTCAAATCGGGGCGCTCTAGTCATTTGAGACTCTTTAGAAGTCTAAATGAGGTCACTGGCTCTCTTCTGGCAAAAATATACTCTGCAACTTTTCTGCTGCCAACTCATGGCTCTGGGCAGTGCTATAACTACATCATTTTGCCCCGGGCCAAATGTCATGAACTGTACCCCACTAATGGGGTCTTTGGCTGAGGCTGCTGATGTGACAATATTATCATCTTTCTCTCTCACCCACGTGGCAAACCCTTGTCCTTACCTCTCCAAACACACGCTACTTTTTTATGATAAGTATTAAGCACTACCTAATGCACCAAGCATGGAGTAGATACAAGATGATAAGAGCAGACACAATCCCCATCCCACACAAGATTCGCTGTATAAAATGAAGGGAGAACAGGTGTCTTATCCTCTTTTTACAGATGACAAAAAGGAGGCCTGGATAAATTAGGTGATTTGCCCAAGGTCACACCGCAAGCAAGTGATGGAAATGGGACTAGAACCTGGGCCTCCTGTCTCCCAGGCCCATGCTCTTTACACCCAGATTTCTATTCCATTCATTTGTGGCTTGAGGATTCTGACAGTTATGTACTGCTTAGGGCATCAGGAAGTCCAAATTCTCTTCAGAATGAAGATGCTCCAGGAAAGAGATCATTTGGCAGTTCTTGATTTAGGCATGCAAATTCACTGATTAAAATAGGTTTGCCATTTTCAAAGCAAAGAATTCCACAGCCTCGTGTTCCACCCTGCCTGGTATTGAGAAGCAGTGTGGCTCAGTGGAAAGAGCCCGGGCTTTGGAGTCAGAGGCCATGGGTTCGAATCCCGGCTCATCCACTTGTCAGCTGTGTGACTTTGGGCAAATCACTTCACTTCTCGGTGCCTCAGTGACCTCATCTGTAAAATGGGGATTAAGACTGTGAGCCCCACGTGGGACAACCTGATTCCCCTGTGTCTACCCCAGCGCTTAGAACAGTGCTTGGCACATAGTAAGCGCTTAACAAATACCAATATTGAAGGCAGTGGGAGCCATGGAACTGATCTGTGCTGGTGGTATTGCCAGACGGAGCACAGGATCCCAGCTGGGAGCATGGTTGCCGGTGCTGGGGGTGTTGGGGGAAAGGGGATGGGGATGGGGAAGCATGGGGAGTTTCAGCTTTCCTTGGATGCAGGCCAACAATGTCAGTGGCCCAGTTAGGAGACCCCACTGGGCCTGGGATGTGGGCAGAAGCAGGGGAAGGAATGCAGACTATGCAGAGAGGTGTGGGCAGGAGCGAAGGCATGGGCATACACCATGTGGCGAGCTCGGTCTGCCATGAGGCTGGCATCCTCTTTCCCCTCTCCTTGGAGATCAGAGCCCTGGTTCCAGGCCCCCTTCACCTGCCCATGTGCCTTGAAGTCCAATGGTGGGAGGCACAAGACCTGATCCTCCCCGCATGCCTCCTTTCCCTTCCTCTCCCCAGTGGTCAGCCCCAGTGGTCACAGCAGGGACCTGGGCTCCTTTGCCCTCCTGGCTCCACTTGCTGGAATCCAGTGGGGAGGTCCAACCCTCCCTGGGCACCTCCTTCCCCTCCCACTCCCCGGGACTCAAGCCCACAATGTTGGGAACCTGGGTTCCACCGTCCTCACCCACCCCCATTCTCTGGAGTCCGGGGGAGGGGGCGCTCACCCTGGCACCTTGCCATTGTCCAGTGATCAAGCCCCAGAGCCTAGCCACAGGGTACCAGGGAAGCCAGGATGGTAAATCCTGATGTGCCCCACCAGGAGGAGTGAACGCTGATGAAGACAACCACTGATTGGCTGAGAGAACAAATCGATAGCCCAACCACCAATGGAAGGCCATGGGGGATTTGTCCCCATGTGACCACGGGAGGGATTCGCTAAATCTAATCTAATCTAATCTAAATCTGGATTTGGAGGCAACACATGTTCAGGGCCTGAGCCTGTGGGGCTGTGTTGGCACCTCCCGGGAGGGAGTAGAAATACAGGTGCTTAGACTGAAATGAGCTGCTGCTGTTTAGGTGTTTGCTAATGGTGGTATCTAGTACTTCTTCCAGTTCTAAGGAGTGAGTAGAAGATAGCTGGTGGCAAGGAGCCTTGCTGGAGAGCTTAATACAATCACTCAGTTGTATTAGTTAATTATTTTATTATCTTGTATCTACCCCAGTGCTAAGAATGGTGCCTGGCACATAGTAAGTGCTTAACAAATACCACCCTTCTTATTATTGTTATTGTTATTAAGCACTGACTGTGTGCAGAGCACTGTACTAAGTACTTGGGAAAGTATGATATAAGTTGGTAGACACATGCCCCTCCCACAACGAGTCTCCTTTATTTATTGGAGCCATGCTTATTTTGGGAAACTGCAAAAATGTATTTTGCATTGACATTTTTGACATTGATATTTGTGAGATTCTCCTTGTAAGATCATTATGAGCAAGGAGCATGTCTGCTAATTCTGTTGTAGTGCACTCTCCCAAGTGCTTAGAACAGTGCTCTGCACATAGTAAGCACTCAATGAATACCATTGATCAGATAATACGGTATTTCAAAGGTTTCCAGAACATTCAAGGTGTTAAAACTAGAGGTTTATCCTCCCTCAATGAGGTGAGCAGGAGAAAAGGGAAAATCATGTTTTCATTACACTCTCTGGATGAAGAAGAAAGGTCCTCTCATTGATACTGTTTCCAAAATGGAGGGGAATCTTCCACACAGCATATTTATTCTATAGGACCCATTTGCGGTTTACTTGGGGGTGGGGGTGATGTCCTCCCTCAAGGATGCTGCAATAGCTGCCCCTAATTACCCCCCTCCCCTGTTGATCAATTTCATACTCCTTTTATGTCCCTATAAATTACTGTGAAATTAAAGAGTGTGACTGCATGAATCTCACCCATCTTGCAAATAAAAGACTCGCATAAGTAAAAACTTTATGTAAACGCATGAAGATATAATAAAAATTCTGTCCAATGATTATCTCTGCTTCACCACAAAAGTGACATTACTCTCTTGGTGGATGTCACTAAAATGAAGGTTTAAAATGGAGATGCCAAGTTGTAAATTACATTTCAGAATCAATTATAGTTCTATCAGAAAGGCTATAAATATCAGACAAAATTACCAGATGTGTAATTTTTTTTTTGTTACACTTGAACATTCAGTGCAGTTAGAACATTTAAGCACGAGCCTTGGGTTAATCAGAGAATTTCATGGATTTATCTGACAAGACGACGGAAACATGGGAACAAGAATTCTAATGACCTTGCCACAAGGAGACTTTCCAGACAAGGTCACCAGAGACACAAGGCAGATTGTGCTCTATCCCTCCAAGCTACCCTGGTTGTGAAATGGAATGTGAAGCCCCCCATTCCTACCTCAATCCCCTGCCTCTATCTCTCCCTCCTCCAGCCCCCTCTCTCCACTTAAACTGCTAGTGAAATTGGGAGAAATGGGCTTTCAAGCTCAGAATTTGAGGATAAGGAGGACAACCTTTTTAACCTTCATTTTGCCAGTTTTTTCACTTCACTGATGGTGTTGACCTCTGGTCAAATCTAAATGAAGAGACCAATAAAAGATCGCAAGAGCATTCTGAAATTTAGCATCTCATAGCTTTCCAATCAAGTGCTTAGTACAGCACTCCGCACACAGTAAGCACTCAGTAAATACCACTAATTGAGTGATTGATGAAGCCAAAAGTGAAAAAGCTTCTAATGGAAGTCCCAACATCATCTATTCTCTTCAGGAAGCCTTAGCCAAGGACTACCTATCAGTCAGTCAGTCAATCAATCACTCGTATTAAATCTGGAATAACAATTACTTCCTGTCAAGGTTTAGGGTGCTGTTTCCAAAGCAAGTTAGTTCTTCCCTGATTTTTAAAGGGGCGATTGAGTTATTAAATTTGAAAGCCAGTCTGCAATATGAATAAAGGGAAAAATATGTCTCTCTTCTTCTGGGAACAGACCATTTACCTCTTTGAAGAGAGACCATAGTTTGGCCTTTCTCTATGGCATATGTTGTTTAACCTAGTGAGTCCCTTCAACTTGTCAATCGGGCCTAATTTCATTACCCTAAGTATATTACCAATTAAATGTGAATTCCGTGATTGTGCAGGCTGAGAGGATGTTGCTATTGACTATAAAAATAAGTGTAGAATGCACTTAAATCCCCACCCCGCCCTTAGTTGCTGTCTTGGTCGACTGATGAAACTTGAATCGAAAGGCTGGGGCAGAAAACAGCAGCAGAAAATATCAAGAACATCAAAAAGGGTTTGGACTTCTTGATGAATGATTGGTTATTGGGTGGAAAGGTGGATGTTGGAAGTTAGTCCATCAGTGGTATGTATTGACTATTGACTGGGTGCAGAACAATGCACTCGGCTCTTGGGAGAGTACAGCACAACAGAGTTGGTAGACATGTTCCCTACCCACATTGAGCTCACGGTCTAGAGTCCCATCCTAACTGGGAGGGTATCACATGGGCAAAGCTGGCACGTGCCCTTTGCAATTTGCTGCTCTCCTGCCTGCCTATTGCTCATGGCACTCCATGCCCCAGCAGGCATTAAGTGGCGCTGGGCCAGCCACCAGCACTACAATTGAAGAGGAACAGTGTGGCCTAGGGATAGACCATGGGCCTGGGAGTCCGAAGGACCTGGGTTCTAGTCCCAGCACTGCCACTTGTCTGCTGAGTGACCTTGGGCAAGTCACTAAACTTCTCTGTGCCTCAGTTCCCTCATTTTTATAATGGGAGTTAAAACTGTGAGCCCAATATAGGACAGGGAATATGTCCAACCTTGTCTCTACCACAGTGCCTGGCACCTAGTGAGCGCTTAACAAAAACCATAAAAAAAAGATTCTTTGTGCAGGTTCTCAGCCCTGCACTCTCAGTACTGAGAAGAAGAGAGGCAGTGTGGCCTAGTGGCAAAAGCATGGGCCTGGGTTCTAATCCTGGCTTGGCCACATGCCTGCTGTGTGACCTTTAGCAAGTCACTTAACTTCTAATAATAACAATAATAATAATTATGGTAATAGTTAAGCGCTAACTAGGTGCCGAGCACTGTTCTAAGTGCTGGGGTAGATACAAGATAATCAGGTTGTCTGATGTGGGGCTCCCAGTCTTAATCCCCATTTTACAGATGAGGTAGCTGAAGCACAGAGAAGTTAAGTGACTTGCCCAAAGTCACACAGCTAAGTGGCAGAACTGGGATTAGAACCCACGACCTCTGACTCCCAAGCCTGGGCTTTTTCCACTAAGCCACTCTGCTTTAAATGCTGAGGATGGGTGCAGATCAATATATATATATATATATATAAGTCCTAGAGGTGAAAGATGTTAAGAATTCTCATCTGACACTGGTATCTCTATGCATCGAACAAAAACTCGCCACTGTTACCCCAGCAAACAGGTTGCTGCTGGGTGTCACCCTGCCCGATATAGAGGCACTAGCAGTGCAATATCGGTGCAATATGAGGTGGCATTGTACCTGAACCGTGCTCATGTTCCAGATGAGGTAACTGAGGCACAGAGAAGTTAAGTGACTTGCTCAAAGTTGCACAGCTGACAAGTGGCAGAGCCGGGATTAGAACCATGACCTCTGACTCCCAAGCCCGGGCTCTTTCCACTGAGCTACCCTGCTTCTGTATCTCTACCCCAGCGCTTAGAACAGTACTTGGCACATAGGAAGCATTTAACAAATGCCATCATCATGATTATTATTACTATTATTGTGCTGTGAGAAGAGCCCAGGATTCCTGGGATGGGGGTGAACGGCATCAGTGGGCAGCGAAGTTGGACACGTGCATCACGCGGAGAAGCCGGCCAGTTGTGGGGCTGGTGTCTCCCTCCCCTTCCCCTTCTCCTCGGAGATCAGTCTCAATTCCAACACCTTCTTCCAGATGCCATACATGTGTGACCCTGGGCAAATCACCTTACTTCTCTGGGCCTCAGTTCCTTCATCTGTAAAATGGGGCTTGAGACCATAAGCCCCACATGGAACAAGGGACTGCGTCCAACCCGATTAGCTTGTATCCACCCCAGCACTTAGTACAGTGTCTGGCACACAGTAAGTGCTTAACAAATACCACAACTATTATTATTCTGGTGTCGAGGGGTGGGCACAGCTACACCCTGGAGTCCTGCAGGAGTCCGACCCCTTATACTGTACTCTCCCAAGCGCTTAGTACAGTGCTTTGCACACAGTAAGCACTCAATAAATATGACTGAGTGAATGAATAAATTCACTTCCTCACCTCCCTCTCTCCAGGACTCAGCCCCGGAATCCTAGAGTCCAGCGGGGGTTCAACTCCATCACCTCCTTCCCCTCCTGCCCCCTGCATTCTGGAGTCCAATGGGGGGTCTTCCCCCAGTGTACAAGCCCACCACACCAGCCACATAGCAGCAGGGGACGCAGGATAGCGGGTCCCAGCTGTTTTCTACACTACACCCCTCCAGGGAGTAGTAGTGCTCATTCATTCATTCGTTCATTCAGTCATATTTACTGAGTGCTTACTGTGTGCAGACCACTGTACTAAGCACTTGAAAGAGTACAATACAACAATAAACAGACACAGTCCCTGCCCACAAAAAGCTTACAGTCTGCTTCAAGGTTGTCCACCATCTGGACCCACCTTGCTTTTCTGCTCTCTTCACTTGCTCTTCCCCAACTCTCTGTCTTCAAGCAATAGTGTTTATTGAGTCCTTACTGCCTGTAGAGCACTGTAATTAAGCCCTTGGAGTAAGTAGAGATAATGCCTGCTTTTATGGAGTTTGGAATCTAGCTGGAGAGATAGACACTTAAAAAAAATTATAGGTGGGGCAAGTGACCCTCCCAAGTCAACCTTCTAGCTCTCCAGCTCCGGTCCCCTCACTCACACTTTTCTCCCTGGCTTGCAACTACCTTCCTCCCCACATCAGACATAACCCAGCTCTCCACTAATTCAGATCCTCCTGAAATCCCACCTCCTAAAACAAACTTTCCCTGATTAATTCTCTCAGTACTCCAAAATTTATCATCCCTTCAGCCAACTCTAGCATTTCTTAATTTCAAACTGTCCAAGCACCTAGAACAAAGTACTGTATCATATTGGATGCTCAAAAAATACACTTCAACTACTATTACTGCTATTACTACTAGAATAATAATCAATCAATCAATTGTATTTATTGAGTGTTTGCTGTGTGCAGAGCACTGCACTGAGCACTTGGGAGAGTACAACATAACAGAGTTGGTAGACATGTTCCCTGTTCACAACAAGCTTCCAGTCTAGAGGGAGAGACAGACAGCAATATCATTAAATAAGTTAAATTATGGATATGTATATATGTGCAGTGTGGCTGAGAGATGAAGAAAAGAGTGGGAAAAGAGGAAATGAGGATTTAGTCAGGGAAGTCCTTTGAAGGAGATGTGTTTTGAATAAGGCTTTGAAGGTGGGAAGAGTGAACGTCTACCAGATATGAAGAAGTAGAGGGTTCCAGGGCAGAGGCAGGATGTGGGCAAGTGGTTGGCCGTGAGATAGACGAGAACAAGGTATTGTGAGTAGATGGACATTGAAAGAGCAAGTGTGAGGGTTGTAGTAGGAAATTGGGTAGGTAAGGTAGGAGGGAGCAAGGTGATTTAGTGCTTTAAAGCCTATGGTAATGAGTCTCTGATTGATGCAGAGGTGGATGGGCAACCACTGGATGTTCTTGAGGAGTGGGGAAACATGAACTGAAAGATTTTGTAGAAAAAATGATCTGGGCAGCCAAGTAAAATGTGGATTGGAGGGGAGAGAGACAGGAGGCAGGGAGGTCAGCGAGGAAGCTGATGCAGTAATTAAGGTGGGATAGGATAAGTGCTTTGATTAACACTGTAACAGATTGGATGGAGAGGAAAGGGTAGATTATAGCAACATCATGAAGGTTGAACTGACAGGATGTGATGACAAATTGAATATGTGGTTTGAATGAGAGAGATGATTTGAAGATAATGCCAAAGGTTACAGGCTTGTGAGACAAGGAGGGAGGAGGGTGGTGCTGTCTACACTGATAGGAAAGTCAGGGGGAAGAAAAGGTGGGGTGGGAAGACGAGGAGTACTCTTTTGGACAAGAGAAGTTTGAGGTGTGGAGGGTATTCAAAGTAGAGATGTCCTAAAGGCAGGAGGAAATTTGAAACTGCGGAGAAGGAGAGAGAGCAGGGCTGGAGATGTAGATTTGTGAATCATCTGTGTAGAGCTGGTAGTTGAAGCCATGGGAGTGAATGAGTTCTCCAAGGAAGGGGTGTAGAAGGAGAATAGAAGGGGGCCAGAAATGAACCTTGTTGGGATCCCACAGTTAAGAGTTGGGAGGCAGAGAAGGAGCCAGTCAAAGAGACCGAGGATGAACAGCCAGAGATGATGATAATGGTATTTAAGTGCTTACTATGTGCCAAGCACTGTTCTAACCACTGGGTGAGATACATTGTGCTCCCCTGCTCGGCCCTAGGGACATTGTGTCCCCTGGGGACACTGTGTCCCCCCGCTCAGGCCCGGGGACATTGTGCTCCCCAACCACCCCCCCACTCTGCCTGAAGTGGCCATTTTGGGAAGGCCTCACTCCCTCTTCCCCCTTGAGGTGATTCATCTCCCCCGCCCCCACCCCGGGCAACGATGTCCTTGTTCTTACCGTGTTACCTTACCTTAGTCGCCGCCTACGCCCGCAACGCCCCGCCCCCCCCCCCCCCCGGACAACCTCAGGGCCCCCACCGCCGCCTCTAAGACATTTGGTCATGAGCTCCGGGACTCTCTCGGCCGCTAGCCGCTTGACTTTGAGTTTGATCGGGTCGGGTCGGGTCGACCCCCGACCCTGGTCATCACCTGCTTATTAACACTATTGTATTGTATCATACTGTACCATGTTGCTATATTACCGATTTCGCTTGTTATTGTTTATTGTTGTCTGTGCTGCCACCCACCACTCTGGCCTCACCAGCCACTTGACTTAAAGTTTGATCAGGTCGGCCCTTAATCAAGCCTACCCCCGACCCTGGTCATCGCCCGCTTATTAACACTATTGTATTGTATCATACTGTATCATGTTGCTATATTACCGATCTGGTTTGTTACTGTTTATTGTTGTCAGTGCTGCCACCCAAGCCTCTGGCCTCACCATGTCCCTCCTCCCCCCCTCCTCCCGCCCGGCCCTTCCTATCCTCCCCTTTCCCTTCCCCTCTCTCGTTCAGCTCTTTCCCGCTCTCTCCTCTGTCTCCTCCCCCCCTCCCCTCCCCCGCCCTAGAACCCCACTTTACCAGCGCTACCCCTCTTCCCCCACCCCCTACTCTCCCCCACCACCAAACCCCCTCCTCACCCCCTCTCCCCTTCCCTCTTCCCCACCCACGCCCCATCCCAGTCCTCCTGTCCCACCGCTACCCCTCATCCCCCTCTCCCCGTCCAGGGCCCCGTCACCTCCTTCCCATCCAAACCCTCCCCTCTCCCCGCTCTCCCCCCCTCCCCCCCTTGCACCCACAGCTACTCTCAAGTGTGGCCTCTGGAACCCCCGCTCCATTACAGGTAAACTACCTTTCGTCCATGACCTTTTCCTCTCCCGCTCTCTCCTCCTCCTCGCCCTTTCAGAAACGTGGCTCACTCCCGAAGACACGGTCTCCACCGCTGCTCTCTCCAGCGGAGGCCTCTCCTTCTCCCATTCCCCCAGACTCACCGGTAAGAGAGGAGGAGTCAGCTTCCTCCTCTCACCCCGTTGCCGCTTCCGCACTATCCCTCCTCCCCCATCCCTCTCCTTCCCCTCCTTCGAAGCCCATATCATTCGCCTCTACCACCCCCTCCAGATACTTGTCGCTGTCATCTACCGCCCTCCTGGTCCCACCTTCGACTTCTTCAACCACCTAGACCCCTTTCTCACCTTCCTTCTCTCCTTCTCTCTGCCCACTCTGATCCTCGGAGACTTCAACATCCATATGGATGTACCCGACGACTCCTCTGCCGCCCGCCTGCTATCCTTCCTCGACTCTGCCGACCTCCTCCTCCACCATACCGCGCCCACTCACCGACTCGGTCACACCCTCCATCTCGTCATCTCCTACCGCTGCACTATCTCCTCCCTCACCAACTCTGAAATCCCTCTCTCTGACCATAACCTTCTCACCTGCCTCATCTCTCACACTCCCTCCCCCTGCAAATCTTCGCTACTGCCCCTCAGAGACCTCCGCTCTCTTGATCCCATACATCTTTCCAAAAGCATCTCTCCTCACCTTGCCGCCCTGTCCTCACTTCCCACTCTCGATGATCAGGTCTCCGCTCTCAACTCCACCCTCTCTACTCATCTCAACTCTCACGCCCCCCTTTCCCTCCGCCGCTCTCGCTCCACTAACCCACAGCCCTGGATCACCTCCTCTATCCGCTTCCTACGCTCCTATGCTCGAGCTGCCGAGCGCTGCTGGCGAAAGTCCAAGCACCAAGCCAACCTCACACACTTCAAATTTATCCTTTCCTGCCTTAACTCTGCCCTCTCCTCCGCCAGGCAAAACCTCTTCTCCTCCCTCATCGACACCCATGCCCGTCACCCCCGCCAATTGTTTCGAACTTTTAACTCTCTCCTTAGGCCCCCTGTTCCTCTCCCTCCCCCATCTCTCAGCCCCAATGATCTGGCCACCTACTTCATCACAAAAATCAACACAATCACGTCTGAACTCCCCAAAGTCACCCCTCTCCCTCTCCCCTCCTCCCCACCAACCCTCTTCTCTACTTTTCCATCCTTCCCTCCAGTATCCTCAGAGGAGATCTCCTCCCTCCTCGCAAGTGCCACCCCCCCACCTGTGCCTCGGACCCCATTCCCGCTCACCTTTTAAAAAACATCGCCCCTGCCCTCCTCCCTTCCTTAACTTCTATTTTTAACCACTCAATCTCCAATGGCTCCTTCCCCACTGCCTTCAAACATGCCCACGTCTCACCCATCCTAAAAAACCCCTCTCTCGACCCTACTTCCCCTTCCAGTTATCGCCCTATCTCCCTACTATCCTTCCTTTCCAAAATCCTAGAACGAGTCATCTACAATCACTGCTTAGAATTCCTTAACTCCCATTCTCTCCTGGACCCCCTCCAATCTGACTTCCGTCCCTTCCACTGTACCAAGACTGCTCTCTCTAAAGTCACCCATGACCTCCTTCTTGCCAAATCCAATGGCTCCTACTCCATTCTAATCCTCCTTGACCTCTATGATGCCTTTGACACTGTCGACCATCCCCTCCTCCTCCACACCTTATCTCACCTTGGCTTCACGGACTCCGTCCTCTCCTGGTTCTCCTCTTATCTCTCTGGCCAGTCATTCTCGGTCTCCTTTGCAGGCGCCTCCCTCCACCCATCCTTTAACTGTTGGAGTTCCTCAAGGGTCAGTTCTTGGCCCTCTTCTGTTCTCCATTTACACTCACTCCCTTGGTGAACTCATTCGCTCTCACGGCTTTGACTCCCATTTCTACGCAGATGACATGCAGATCTACATCTCTGCCCCTGTCCTCTCCCCCTCCCTTCAGGCTCGCATCTCCTCCTGCCTCCAGGATGTCTCCACCTGGATGTCGGCCCGCCACCTAAAACTCAACATGAGCAAGACTGAGCTCCTCATCTTCCCTCCCAAGCCCGGTCCTCTCCCAGACTTCCCTATCACCGTGGATGGCACGACCATCCTTCCCATCTCTCAGGCCCACAATCTCGGTGTCATCCTTGACTCGTCTTTCTTGTTCACCCCACACATCCTATCCGTTACCAAGACCTGCCGGTTTCACCTCTACAATATTGCCAAGATCCACCCTTTCCTCTCCACCCAAACGGCTACCTTACTGCTACAGGCTCTCGTTATATCCCGGCTAGACTACTGTGTCAGCCTTCTCTCTGACCTCCCTTCCTCCTCTCTCGCCCCGCTCCAGTCTATTCTTCACTCCGCTGCCTGGCTCATCTTCCTGCAGAAACGATCTGGGCATGTCACTCCCCTTCTTAAACAACTCCAGTGGTTGCCTATCAACCTCCGCTCCAAACAAAAACTCCTCACTCTAGGCTTCAAGGCTCTCCATCACTTGCCCCTTCCTACCTCTCCTCCCTCCTCTCTTTCTACTGCCCACCCCTCACGCTCCGTTCCTCTGCCGCCCACCTCCTCACCGTCCCTCGGTCTCACCTATCCCGCCATCGACCCCTGGGCCACGTCCTCCCACGGTCCTGGAATGCCCTCCCTCCTCACCTCCGCCAGGCTAATTCTCTTTCCCTCTTCAAAACCCTACTTAAAACTCACCTCCTCCAAGAGGCCTTCCCAGACTGAGCTCCCCTTCTCCCTCTACTCCCTCTACCGCCCCCCCTTCACCTCTCCGCAGCTTAACCCTCTTTTCCCCCCATCTCCCTTAGCTCCTCCCCCTCTACCTTCCCATCCCCTCAGCACTGTACTCGTCTGCTCAACTGTATATATTTACATTACTCTATTTATTTTGTTAATGAAATGTACATTGCCTTGATTCTATTTAGTTGCCATTGTTTTTACGAGATGTTCTTCCCCTTGACTCTATTTATTGCCATTGTTCTTGTCTGTCTGTCTCCCCCGATTAGACTTTAAGCCCGTGAAATGGCAGGGACTGTCTCTATCTGTTGCCGACTTGTTCATTCTAAGCGCTTAGTACAGTGCTCTGCACATAGTAAGCACTCAATAAATACTATTGAATGAATGAATGAATATAAGGTTATCAGGTTGTCTTAGGTGGGGCTCACAGTCTTAATCCCTATTTTATAGATGAAGGAACTGAGGCACAGAGAAGTTAAGTGACTTCCCCAAAGTCACACAGCTGACAATTGGCGGAGCCGGGATTAGAACTCATGACTCTGACTCCCAAGCCTGTGCTCTTTCCACTAAGCCAAGCTGCTTCTCTTCTGCCAGAAAGATAGGAGGACAACAAAGAGAGGACAGTGTCAGTGAAGCCGAGGTAGGACAATACATCCAGGAGAAGAGGGTGATCCACAGTGTCAAAGGCAGCTGAGAGGTTGAGGAAGATTAGGATGGAGTAGAGGCCATTTTATTTGGCAAGAAGGAGATCATTTGTGGCCTTTGAGAGGGCAGGTTCGGTGGAGTGAAGGGGGTGGAAGTCAAATTGGAGAAGGAGAGAATTGGAGGAATAGAGAACTTGCTCAAGGGGTTTGGAAAGGAATGGTAGGAAAGACATCAGGCAATAACTGGAGGGAGCCATCAGATCAAGGGAGGTTTTTTATAGGATTGAGGAGACATGAACATGTTCAAAAGCAGTGGAGAAGAAGCCATTGGAGAGTGAACAGTCAAAGATGGTGGTCAGAGAGGGAAGAAAATGGAAAGAGCAAGCGTTTTGATTAGGTGCAAAGGCAGGAGGTGGATTTTGAGAGGAGGTGGGAGATCTCCTCTTGAGATACTGCTGGAAAAGATAGGAGAGTTGAAGAAGGAGCAGGAGGAGGAAGGGACTGCAGAGGAGTAGGGGAGATTTTAGGGAAATTACTCCTGATGGTTTGAATTTTTTCAGTAAAGTATATGGCCAGGTCATTAGGAGCAAAAACAGGGGATTTGACGAGGTATTAAACATCTGAAACAACTGGTGAAGGCAAGGGGCATGGGAGTCAGTAAGGATGGAAAAATCATGTTTCCGGGCAGAGGAGAGGGCAGAGTTAAAGCAGGCAAGGATGAACTTAAAATGGGTAAGGTCGGCTTGATATCTGGATTTCTCCTGTATCTACCCCAACAATCAGTACAGTGCTTGGCACATAGTAATCGCTTAACAGATACTATAAAAAAAGAACTCCCAGATCACCTGGAGGATTAGGTTCTCAGGAATGAATTTCTCGAAATCACTTTACCACATTTGTTTGTGTATCACACTATCTCCAGGTGAAATAACTTGAAGTGAAAAGATCACCGAAGTAGAGGTTGTTCAGTTATTTGTTGTTAATGTGATTGATAATGGGATTTGGCATGAATATGTATCATCTCCAAAAAACATGGATTTAGATATTCTGACTCACATTTTCAATCTTTGGCCTTTTTCTATTTCTCTTTATCTTCTCTTTCCTTTCATTGAAGTGACAATGAAGAAAGCAGTGTCAAGATTCTGCACTGAAGTACAGTTGTGTCGCACATCACATCATCCACAGTTCCATTATTTACATGTTCAAAACATTCCCAGTTTGCTTAAAACAAGATGTTTTCCTCCCATCCCTTTGACAGGTTGACAAACAGACTTCACTGACAAAGTTAAGACATGTTTTGCTTGGAAAAGATGAAATTAAAATTCTTAGCATATGTTCTTTTCTAAACCTGCAGTCATCAAAATCTAGGCAAAGGCAAAGAAAAACAGGCAACTTCAGCAGTGCAAAGAGGAAAATTGATGGGGTCAGATCCTTTCATATGTAAACAGACAAGAATCAGTAAATAAGGAAGAAAATTAAAGTCTGCTAGAAGTAAAATGCCTGACACTGGTTCGATACAATCACACAAATCTGACAGCAGAGGTGGTAATAGTCTAGGTAAAAGCAAACCATCACATTTTTCCTTCAATGTTTAGACAAATGCAGATTGTTCCAATGAGAAGACAAAAATAATTACCCATCCAACAGGTTGAATGTATTTATAAACAAGTTCTGTAGTGCATCAGGATGAAATGTTTGGCTCTGATTTCTAGATGATCATTTTCTAGATTATCATTTTCCAAAGGCACCCTGTTTCTAAAACTACATCTAAGAGAGATAGAGGGATTTGACTTTTAAATATTGGATTTTTTCCTATCGTTTCAAAATTCAATCATAGCACAGATTAGAAGACTGAAATCTGCCTGGGATTCAGCAAAGCATGGCAGAGGTAAGAATAGGGTGAGAGGCATCATCATTTTCTTTGCAAATGTGCTGTTGTATTACAGAAGTAAGTGGTTTAAGGATTATATTCAGTGAAGAATCATCAAAAAAGCAACTCGTTTAAAATATCTAGTTGTCTTCTGTTTTCAAAGACGATGGCAAGGGACTGGGGAATTAGGAGAGGCAGATTCCAGACTCAGTTCTGCCACTGACTTACTGTGTGACCTTGGGCAATTTACTTAACCTCTCTGAGACTCAGTTTCCTCATCTGGAAAATGGGGATAAAATACCTGCTCCCCTACCTCTTAGATAGGACAGCAAGGCCCTACCCATGGGTGTGGTGGGTGTGGCCAAAAAGACCAATGGGGGACCCTGTCCCCCATTTTGGCCCTCATTTTGGACACATCATGAAAGGCCCTCATCACACTGGTGAGTTGGTCCCACATCAGGCCTCTCCAACAGCCTCTACTCCATCCTAATCCTTCTTGACCACTCAGCTACCTTCGATGCTGTCGACCACCCCGTTCTCCTGGAAACGTCATCCAACCTTGGCTTCATTGAACTGTCCTCTCCTGCTTCTCCTCATCTCTCTGGCCACTCATTCTCAGTCTCTTTCATGGGCTCCTGCTCTACTCCCCCTCCCCTTACTGTGGGAGTCTCTCAAGGCTCAGTTTTGGGTCCCTTTTTATTCTGCATCTATACCCACTCCCTGGGAGAACAAACTCATTTGCTCCCGTGGCTTCAACTACCATCTTTATGCAGATGATTCCTAAATCTACAGTCCCAGTCCTAATCTTTCTCCTTCTCTGCAATCTCATATTTCCTCCTGACTTCAGGACATCCCTATTTGGATGTCCTGCCGAAACCTCATTCATTCAATCATATTTGTTGAGCGCTCACTGTGTGCACTGTACTAAGCGCTAGGGAGAGTACAAAAGACAATCAACAGACACATTCCCTGCCCACAACGAGTTTACAGTCTAGACACAGAACTAATGTCCATATCCACAATGTTAAACCTCAAATTTAGCATGTCTAAAACTGAACTTCTCAAAGTCCCACCCAATTCCTGCCCTCTCCCCTGACTTTCCTATCACTGTAGACTGCATCTCCATCCTCCCTGTCTCACAAGCCCAAAACCTTAGTGGACTCATCTCTCTCAGTCCACCCACATATTCAGTCTGTCACCACATCCTGTCAGTTCAACCCTCACAACATCACTAAAATCCTCCCTTCTCCATCCAAACTGCTACCATGTTAATCCAAGTATTTACACTATCCCTCCTTGATTACTGCATCAACCTCCTCACTGATCTCCCTGCTTCTTGTCTCTTCCCACTTCAGTCCATACTTCTCTCTGCTGCCCAGATCATTTTTCTACAAAACTGTGAAGTCCACATTTCCCCACTCCTCAAGAACCTCCAGTGGTTGCCCATCCATCTCTGCATCAAACAGAAACTCCTTACCATTGGCTTTAAAGTACTCAAAAGAAACAGTGTTGCCTAGTGGATAGAGTACAGGCCTGGAAGTGAGAAGAACCTGGGTTTCAATTGCAGCTCTGCCATTTGTCTGCCGTGTGACCTTGGGTAAGTCATTTAACTTCTCTATGCCTCACTTACCTCATAGGTAAAGGGGGATTAAGACTCTGAGCCCCAGGTGGGACATGGTCTGTGTCCAACCTAATTAACTGTATCTACTCCAGCACTTAGTACAGTTCCTGGCACATAGTAAGTGCTTAACAAATACCATTTTAAAAAATCACCTTACGCCCCCCGATCCTACCCTACCTCCCTGATTTCCTACAACGACCCAGCCTGCACACTTCGCTCCTTCAGTGCCAATCTACTCACTCTACCTCAATCTCATCTATGTCTCTGCTGAAATCTCACCCATGTCCTGCCTCATCTGGAACACCCTCCCTCTTCATAACCAACAATCACTCTTACCACCTTCAAAGCCTTTTTGAAGGCACATCTTCTCCAAGAGGCCTTCATTTCTTCTTCTGCCACTCCTTTCTGCATCACCTTTGCACTTGGATTTGCACCCCTTATTTACCCCTCCCTGAGCCCCAAAGTACTTACGTCCATATCCATAATTGATTAATTCATGTTAATGTCTGTATCTCCCTCTAGAATGTAAGCTCATTTTGGGCAGGGAATGGGTCTACCCATTCTATTATTTCATACTCTTCCCAGCACTTAGTACATTACTCTGCACGCAGTAAGCGCTCAATGAATACCATTGATTGATTAATTGATTGACTGATTCCTTACATCCCATTCTTAAGGCTAGGAACTTGCACATTGTCTGCATTTAATGCTGCACTAATGGGTTTGTCCCAGACAGAGCCCAGCCTACTTCTCGAAGCTGCTTTAAGTATCCTGTTCCTGACAAAGCCTTTGCTTCTCAAGAGCAATGCTTCTCTGAATTGCCATCCGCCTGGCTGGCCTCCCTGTTCCTTGGGTCCCCCAACTGTCCTCTGCCAAGTTACCTTGTTTGAGTCTGGGCAGCACTGGATCTTGATGTGGTTTGTCCAGTACTTAGAACAGTGCTTGGCACCTAGTAAGCACTTAACAAATACCATAATAATTATTATTATTACTATTATTCTGCCCTCCCAGCTTGCATGGGCCCCTTTTCAGCTGGGTCTCTGGCTTTTCTCCATTCTGCTCACAGGTCTTTGTTGCTTTTTGTCAAGGTTAAGGCCTATACAGCACATGTTGACCACAGCTCCACCCATCTTCAAGGCCGTCTTGAAATCAAATCTCCTCTAAAAGACCTTCCCCGATTAATCTCTCATCTATCCGTTTTATAGTTCCTCCCTCCTCCTCTGGCACTTCACCCCTTCTACCTCACCTAAGGCTTTATTACCTTATAAGCTCATTGTGGGCAGGAAATGTGTCTGTCATTTTGTTATATTGTACTCTCCCAAGCGCTTAGTACAGTACTCTGCATACAGTAAGGGCTCAATAAATATGACTGAATGACCGACTCAGCCCCTTCAGTAGTACTTATAATCTGTATCATTTTACTCTTTCCAATCAGTGACATTTATTGAGCCCTTTTCATGTGCAGAGCACTGTACTAAGTGCTTGGGATAGTACAACAGAGTTAGTAGACACGATCCCTGCCCTCAAGGAGCCGACATTCTAGAAGGGGAACTTACAATCTAGCTTTTGTGATTAAATATGGTCATTTCCATCATCCCTGGTCATGTTTTCCCAACAGTCACCTCTTCTATTATATTTCCATATTCACACTGTTACCAAGAGTACATTTTTCCTCCTGCTCCCATTGCAACTATAATTTACGTCTGCCTCTCCCATTAGGGGGCAGGTATTGGGTCTTTCATTTCTATTGGACGCCCCACTCCCCCACCCCCCAACCCCTGTAGTACAGTCTTCTACACACAGTATGCATTAAATCAATATTTTTGAATGAATGAATGGATGGACAGATGGATGAATGAATGATAATAGCAACAATAATAATAACAAAAATAGTATTCATTAAGCACTTACAATGTGACAGACATTGCACTAAGCACTGGGGTAGCTACAAGATAATCAGAATAGGCATAGCCTTTGTCCCACGTTGGACTTACATTCTAATCTAAGAGGTAGGGGAGCAGGTATTTTATCCCCATTTTCCAGATGAGGAAACTGAATCTCAGAGAGGTTAATTAATTTGCCCAAGGCAACACAGTAAGTCAGTGGCAGAACTGGGCCTGGAATCTGCCTCTCCTAACTCCCCAGTCCCTTGCTCTTTCCACTCAATAAACTGCCCTTTGTTTCCTAGCTCCAATAGTTCTTATTGGTACATCCACATAAAAGAATTTCAGGCTTCAGTACCTGTCTTAAAAGTCAGGAATTCCATTCTTTTGAAAATTTTTCCTTTTGCTTTTAGTTCCAAGAAGTCCATGGAGTACCTTTTCTGTTTCTCTTGGTATAAAATGTGACTCATAATTAGTTCAGTTTGCTCACAGTTGACCTTTATTTTTGGAGGTTAATTAATGGGCGTCAACCAAAATCAGGCATCAGGTACCAATTTTCTCCCTCCACCGTGTACATGGCAAAGGGGAAAATGTAAAACACCATTTGCTTTGCGTCTCTGGAAAGAGCTGAGTCATCACACCCATTAACTGGGCCCAAATGAATTTCTGCAGTTAGCAAGCATATGGAAAAATGGTACCACAGCTTTAGCATTGGTGATTTGCAAACTTTTAGTGAATAGGATAGCAGTGATGGATCACAGAGCTTGTTCAATTTATATACAATTCAAATTGAAAGTTTCCATACACGGTTAGGGGAACATTTCAGGGTTTTAGAGGCCAAGTATGAATACAAGTGGGAAAAAGGGAATTTATATAGTTCACCTAAATGTCTGTCTCCCCTACTAGATTGCCAGCTTCTTGAAGGTAGGGGTCATATCGACTTAACTCAGACTGTATTGCACTCTCCCAAGTGCTTACTACCATGCTTTGCCTGCAGTAGGTGCTCAATAAATACCACTGATTGATCAACTGATTGATCTTTTCTAATTTGGGCCATTTTCCATCGTACATTCAATTCAGGTTTGCTGGAAATATGCATTCATTAAATGTCTTGATGACATTGGGGGCTTTAATACAGTCTCTTGGACAGACCATGGGTCTGAAAGTCAGGAAACCCAAGTTCTAGTCTCAGCTCTGCAATTGGTCTGTTCTGTGACCTTGGATAAGTCACTTATCTTTCCTGTGCCTCAGTTTCCTCACCTGTAAAATAGGGATAAGGTACCTGTTTGCTTATATTATTTTATATCTACCTGATTATCTCATGTCTACCTGCATAAAGCAACCACTTAATACATTTTATTTTTATGCTATTATAACTGTTAATATTATTGGAGACCAAAATTCAATCACACTTTTGTAAGCTTTAAAAAACAGCCTTCTCATTTTAGAAAAGAAAAATTATGTAATACTTCTCTAGTACTCAAGGAAAATACATTACATACCATATGATGATTTTCTATTTGTTGGCTCTGTAATACCAGCTATTTTGGTTTCAATACAATAATTCTTGGATATGGCCCAATTATTCTGAAGCTGAGAGCCAGGAGGCCACACTTAGCATACCTGTAAATGGTAGTATTTCTTTTAAATAGTGAAATCTATCTTCCTCCGTGCTGTACTGGAGCTCCGTCTTGGTTGAATTCCCCAGGATCGAGATTCACAGTGGATTTGGCTGTGTCTAGATTCTCTGTCCATCCCCTGAAATTTGTAAACTCCTCTTGGGAAGGGATCTTGTCTGTTACCTCTCTTGTACACTCTCAAGTGCTTAGTTCAGAGCTCAGCACACAGTTGTTTTGTTTTGTTCTATTTTGCTTTGCTGTTTACCCGGTTTAGACTGTGAGCCCGTTATTGGGCAGGGATTGTCTCTATCTGTTGCCGAACTGTACATTCCAAGCGCTTAGTACAGTGCTCTGCACATAGTAAGTGCTCAATAAACACTATTGAATGAATGAATAAATACCACTGATGGATCCAACACATAGACGATCTGGGTTACCTATTAAATGATGTTAATACCATTAATGACCTTACCTCTGCCTTTACCATCCTTCTCTTCCTCCCAACTGCCATTCCACCAGGGAGGACAAGAGGATGTTGGGAGGATGATGTTTCCTTTTCAAACAAGTTGTTCTTTTCCCTCAATCCATTGATCCATCAATGGCATTTATTGAATTCTTACTGTGTGCCAAGCACTGTACTAAGTGCTTGGGCGAGAACAATACAGTAGAATTAGAAGACATTTCCTGGCCACCCTGCTGACTAAGCATCTAATATTTGGAATTTCATACCCACCAATGAAAATTTCAAGTGCAGCAATTAAACTAAAAGACGGTGGTTCTCTTTCCTTATTGGAAACCGTTTATTTCTTTGTTGGCCTGTCTGCTATTTACAATCTTCCAGCTGTGCTCTCCCCCTCCCCCCCCCACCACTGTCCCCCTCCCTTGGCCCCTCCCCCAGTTCACTGTGGCAATCTCAGCTGTAAATAGACATGTCTGAAATATGGCATGTAGTGTGGCCTTTCAATAACTAGTCATCGTTTAACCTGCATGTGCTTTAGACCTGACTTTTGACCTTTTAAAACTCTGAAACTTAGACCTTAGGGAATACCACACTGATAAACATTTAACGTGGAAAATCAGTGCTTCGCTAAAGAAGATGGGCAAATGTTTGGAAGAAAATTTGGCAATTAGGGATAGATCTAGGTGCCTTTCTCACCAACATTTGCCGGTGAACTTAAAAATCCAAATGAGTTTGATTAATGGCATAAAGAAACACACTTGCTTGATTGATAGAGTCTCCTGTGAGACTTCAGTCACATTAAGACTCGGTCCAGGCACAGAATAGTTCCATTTGTTAAGTGCCTACTATGTTCCAAACACTGTGTTAAGCACAAGATAATAAGATCATGGGGCTCACAATCTAAGTGGCAGGGAAAACAGATGTTGAATCCCCATTTTACAGATGAGGTAACTGAGGCACAGAAAGGGAAGTGACTTGCCCAAGGTCACCCAGCAGGCAGGCAGCAAATCTGGGATTAGAACCCAGGTCTTCTGACTCCCAGTCTTGTGCTCTTTATATGCGACCTCGCTGTTTCTCTATGACTTCAGGATGAAGAACCTGTGTGAAGGATTACAGTGCTGGTGGTTTGCAAGGTATCACTTGTGCTCTCTCCTTCCCGCCCAGTGTATTCTCACTGGGGCCCAGAGTGCACATACAAATTGAATGAAGCTGGGGAAAGGTTCAAGGCCAAAGTGATCACAGTGCAGTGTCAATGCTGTGCTCTAATACCAAGATATGGAGAAGGTGGCTATCTTTACCACTCATGTTGCCCAGTGATTTTTCAGGATTCCTGCTGGACCCATCTGCCTCACAGAATGCCCTGGGTGGTTCTTGAGTCAGAAAGCTTCAGTACTGATGGCAGAGCTCCAGTAGGCAGAGCTGAAACTGGAATCCGAGTCTCCCAAATACCAGAGCTGGGCTCTCTACCCTGGACCTGCAGCAGGGCCTTTGGGTGTGATTTCAGATGGGAAAAATGGGGCTCTAGTCAGGCCCTAGACCAGGAGAGTAGCAATTCTGTGGTCTAGTTGGAAGGGATCATGAATGGAAGCAAGAGTGTCGGAAAGAAACTCTGCTTTTCAGAATGCGAATTCTTGGCAGCAGCCATCAAAGATCCCCCTTACCTGTTTATCCTGCTTGCCGATTCTCGTTCCCACACTTTGCCTACTTTTCGGCTCCAATTTAGTGGATTTCATGTTTTCATTTTCAAATAATCTGTATCCCCCTTGGATCTTCCAACTGCTGAGAGTAAATCAATACTGTATGTGTAATTAATTCACAAGCCAAATAAATGCTTGTGCTCCAAGAGGGCTTCGGCACTGTGGGCTGAATCTATTAGGATAGGAGCAGAAGAGGAACCACCATGGTTAATAGATAGAGATAGCATAGAAAAGGAAAGGAAGCAGAATGGCCCAGTGAAAAGAGCAAGGGTCTAGGAGTAGAAGAACTGGGTTCTAACCCCGGCTCTGCCACTTGTCTGCTGTGTGACCTTGTGCAAGTCATTCAACTTTTCTGGGCCTCAGTTCTCTCATCTATAAAGTGGGAATTAAGACTGTGAGTCCTATGTGGGACAGGGATATTGCTCAACCTGATAATTTTGTATCTAACAAAGCACTTAGTACTATAAACATATAATGTTTACTTAACAAATGCAATTTAAAAAATATGGCAGTGGGAGGGAAGCATTGATCTAGTAGAATCTGGGTAGATAGGAGCCGTTTGAATTTCCATTTTGGGACATCTGTCCTTGAACTGTGACAATGATAGTCATTGATACCTTCCTGCCCCATAAGAGCTGGGAGAGGACTTCTGAGATCAGGTAGGTACTGTGCTGTGCAGGCATTTGATAGAGCAAGAAGAATGACCCTGTCTGCTGATACTTGTCACAGTGGCCAGGGGACATTCCTGAAACCAAAGCAGGCTTCCGGGACATCTCAAGCTGTCTTTGATGTTCTGAGAGGTCAGGGTTTGTTCCCTGGAGGAACCACATCCTTTGGTCAGGCCACTGAACTGTGGCCTGGACCTGCCTCACTGGTAAACCAGGTTTCCACAGTTCATTAGTGCTCAAACTCCTCAAGGGCAGGAACCACATGCGCAGCATGGCTCAGTGGAAAGAGCATGGGCTTGGGAGTCAGAGGACATGGGTTCTAATCCTGACTCTGCCACTTGTCTGCTATTTGGCACTGGGCAAGCTACTTCACTTCTCTGGGCCTCAGTTACCTCATCTGGAAAATGGGGATAAAGACTGTGATCCCCACGTGGGACAACATGATTACCTTTATCTACACCAGTGCTTAGAATCGTGCTCGGCACATAGTAAGCACTTATCAATTACCATAATTATTATTATTGCTCTTCTTTTATCCTCCCAGGAACCTAGTTCAGTAATGAGGATGATGATAATAGCATTTGTTAAGTCCTTCCGATGTACCCAACACTATACTAAGTGCTGGAGTAGATACAGTATAATCAGGATGCTTCTCAGAGCAGCCCTAGGAGGTCCAGCCTACAGTCCTCCTACAGTTCCCCTCTAGACCATAGCCTCATTGTGGGCAGGGAATGTGTCCGCTATATTGTTATATTGTACAAGCACTTAGTACAGTGCTTTGCACACGGTAAGCACTCAGTAAATACGATTGACTGGCTTAGTGATTGAGAGCCTATTCTAGAGTGAGGCCAGTCAGGTCTGGATTATTCCAGGGTCCCATCAGATTGACTCAATATTACACTGGGATCATCCTGGATCCTCTGGAGGGTCACCCCACACAGCAAGCTCGAAGATCCTGTTTGACTCTGAGATCTTGGGAAACTGGAGTCCAAGTTCAATATCCTCCTCTCCCCAATTTAAGTGACAGGTCCTTGTGCGCAGGAAACATGACTTGGGCATCTGGTGAACTCTTCCAAGCTCTTAGCCCACTGCACAGAATAGGGGCTCAATGCATCCCAGTTATCTGACATGTTGTGGCTGTGTGGCCCACCCATTGGCCAAAATTCACCTTACAGTGCTGTGAGTGCTGTGCACCCCATAAGCATTTAATAAGTGTTATGGATTGATTGATCACCTAGGTCTTAACCAATGTGCCATAATGACACATCAAAAGCCTCTTGGGTTCCAGACAACAGCACCATCAACAGAATATTTGGAGAAATTCCCTGATCCTGAGGGAAATGAGTTCATGAATTGTGCCAGAGAGTCACGCAAAGTCTCTTTTGGATCTGTATCTGTTTATGTCATTGGCCTTCCCAGCCTCCTGGAGGCGGAGTAGTTGTTCCCGATCCCCCAACTCATGGATGGGAAACTGGAACCAAACTGGATTGACTCTGGAGTTGCATGGACTTTTGCATTTTCTCAAATTTGGGGCTCTGGGGTTCATCTATGCCACCTCATCTTAATTCCACCAAATTCCCTGTCCAACTTCTCAGGACCAATAGGTGGATGCAATCATTTCCTCTTTCTGCCTTCCCCACTCCCACCCCCACCCCTACTCAGGCCAAGGAGAGGTGCCATGTCATAGCCAGACGGTGGGGCCAGCTCTCTCCACTGTTTTCCAAGTCTCCTTCTGTTGTCGTGGAATGGCAAATGGGAGATCTGCATGCCAAGTCACAGAAGAGATTGTCCAGCAGCAGCTGCAGCAGCTGGCCACTTGGAAGATGCATTAATGAGAGCAGCTTTGAAGTTGCCTTTGGCTTTGTCGCATGTTATGCTATCAGGAGATGGGCTGGGCTTTTGGTCCTTTCAGATGCCATTTCCTACTAAAGTTTCTTTGGTTCCAAGGAGCTTGTGTTTTGCTGCTTAAATTCCTTCTTTGCAAATGGGGCCTTGAGCTTTGGGGTTTCTCTTCATGAGGAGAAGAATGATGGCTCACTACTTGAGATATTACCTATTGAGAGGTAACTGGGGTTAAGAAAGGAAGAGATTCTAAACTTCCTGAGGACAGTTATCATGTCTTCTGCCTCTATTGAACTATCCTGAGCACTTAGGACAGACGCACAGACCCAGTGCCCTACAAACAGTAGGTGCTCAATAAACACCATGGATTGAATGACTGATTAATTGATTGACATGTATTTCATCAATCCAGGGTTAGAATGTCACAAAGAAACCCACGTTGTGGTGAAATGAGGAAACTGGTTGATTTTTAGGAAGAAATGGCACCAAAGCCTCTCTCAGCTATCCCCTATTTTTCATCATCTTTTCTTTCAAGAAAAAAGAAAATGAGGAGCAGCATGGCCTAGTGGCAAGAGCACAAGCTTGGGTGTCAGAGGTCGTGGGTTCTAATCACGACTCCTTCACATGTCTGCTGTTTGACCTTGGGCAAGTCACAACTTCTCTGTGCCTCAGTTACCTCATCTGTAAAATGGGGATTTTACATTTTAAAATGAACCCCACCTGGGACAATCTGATTACCTTGTACTTACCCCAGTGCTTAGAAAAGTGCTTGGCACATAGTAAGCGCTTAACAAACACCATGATTATTATTATTATTATTGTTATTATCATTATTAACTGCTGTTTGCAGTTTGTTTTTTCCCCCATCAGGTTCTCTTCTGCCCCCCAGTGACTATTGGTGATATCAACTCCTGGGCTTTAAAGAGAACTTTTCTGCTGCTCCCTCTAATGGCCATTTGGTATATCACCGTTAAACATTTTTGTCTGGCATGAGCCAACCTAACTTTCTACTTCCAATTCTCCATTTTAGGGTTCTGAAACCTCACAGACCCCTAAATCGGTGCCACGTGGATCTTTCCCACTGCTGGCCACCGTATGTGGTGGTTCTGGAGAAATAGCCTCTGGAGTCTCTGAGTGCCGGACCTTTTGCCTCTGCTCGGGATCTTCTCTCTCTGTTGCTGAAGTGTATTTTCCAAGCGCTTAGTACAGTGCTCTGCACACAGTAAGCGCTCGATAAATACGATTGAATGACTGCTCGGTCCAAAAGCCCTCTGCTTCCTCCCTTCGGGGACAGGAAGGATTTGGGGGCTCCCTACCTTGTGAACCTCAGCTTCCGACATATTCTTTGGCTGCCAACACCCCAGTTTCCCCAAACCAGGAGTTTCCTGGGAAGTAAGGGGATCATTTGGGAACTAGCCCCCTCTCCCCCCGCCCCCTTTCCGGGGTTGGCTACAGGGTGGTCATTTGGGAACTAACCTCCCGCTCCCCTTCCTTCCCAGGCCCAGGCGTCTTCCTGACACCTGGAGGTTCTCCTCCAACCTGGACTGCAGACAAAAACTCAGTTCAGAGATCTGAAGATATTTTCCTAGGTACTTTGCAAGGATGATAGGGAAGCAGCATGGCGTAGTGGATAGAGCACAGACTTGGGAGTCAGAAGGTCATGGGTTCTAATCCAGGCTCTGGAACTTGTCTGCTTTGTGATCTTGGGCAAGTCACTTCACTTTTCTGGGCCTCACCTCATCTGTAAAATGGGGATTGAAACTCAGAGCTCCACATGGTACAGGGACTGTGTCCAACCTGATTTGCTTGCATCCACCCCAGGGCTCAGTACAGTGCCTGGCACATAGTAAGTGCTTAACAAATACCATCGTTAAGTGGCAGAATTAGAATTAGAACCCAGGCCCACGGCTCTACAAGGTTGCACTGTTTCTCAACTGCACCTCCCCTTGCTGCAAAACATCCTGCTGAATTTCCATGGCCATAAGAAACTGCTTCAGTTGATCAACATCATTCTCCTCAATGGAGCTGCTTTTGCTCAAGCAAACATCGAATATATGGTCTCTTGTCATTCTGAGAAAGGCTTTCTGGGCTTCTAGAGTAATCTGGGGATCAGCCCTCCTGGTTAATCTATCTCTTCTTTACCAAACTCAAAATCTAGCTTCAGAAATCTTTTTTACCCAATTAAGGAAAAAAAAGAAATTCTGCAATCGACTTTAAAGTGCAGCACTGAGAATGATCGTTTTTCAAAGAGGAGAAAAAAATTGCAGCATTTGTAAGATTTTTTTTTCCTGCCCTTCGGGGCCTCTGCTGCTCCCCAGTGGTCGTTGGTGATATTACTGCTATGAGCTTTACAGGGTATTTTTTCCTATCTTCACCTCTCGGCTATTCCCTTTAGTGGTGGTTTGCAGTACGATCAATTGATCAGACAATCATTTGTATTTATTGAGTACTTACTGTGCAAAGCACCATAGTAAGCACTTGGGAGAGTGCAATATAAAAGAGTTGGTAGACACGTTCCCTGCCCACAAGGAGCTTACAGTCTAGAGGGGAAGACACACATTAAAATAAATTATGAATATGTACATAAGTGCTGTGGGGCTGAGGGTGGAGTGAATAAATAGTATGAATTAAAGTGCAAGTGCATGCATTGGGGAGTGGGAGAAGAAGAAATGAGGATTTAGGAATCTGTGAGCCTTGGGCGTTTGATATTGGCCCTACCCTCAACCCCACAGCACTTACGTACATATCTTTAAATTATATATTATAAATTGTTTATATTAATGTCTGTCTCCACCTCTAGACTGTAAGCTCGATGTGGGCAGGGAAAGTGTCTGCCAACTCTGTTTTAGTGTACTCTCCCATGTGCGTAATACAGTACTCTGCACACAGTAAGTGCTTGATCTCACCTGTCTCTCAGCTGACCCCTGGCTCATGTGCTGCCTCTGGCTTGGAACGCCCTCCGCCTCTTATCTGCCAGACAATTACTCTCCCCCTCTTCAAAGCCTGACCAAGTCTCCCCTTTCCTCTTCTCTGGCTCCCGTCTGCATCGTCCTGACTTGCTCACTTGCTGACTTCTTCCCCCCGCCCAGCCCCACAGCACTTATGTACATAGCTGACATTTATTTCTTTATAATAACGTCTGTTTCCTCCCATTCCCCCTTCCACTCCCCCAGACTGTAAGCTTGTTGTGGACAGGGAATGTGTCTGTTTATTGTTGTATTATACTCTCCCAAGTGCAAAGTACAATGCTTTGTACACAGAAAGTGCTCAATAAATACGGTTGAATAAATGAATTGATGCTCAATAAATATAATTGATGATGATGATGGACGTCCTCCTGGAGGAAATTTGTCTCCCTCTAGTGGCAATTGGTGATGTAGCCTCTGGGGCTTTTCAGAGAACTTGTCCCTAAGCCGGCCACTCTACTCCTCCCTCCAGTTGCCGTTTATTGATTTACCTCTGTAGATCAATATAAACTTTTTTTCTCTCTCAGGAGCAAACTGCTCCAGTAATAGTATTTATTAAGTGCTTAATATATGCAGAACACTGTGCTAAGCACTAGAAGATTAGAAGCAACATGGAGTAGTGATAGAGCATGGGCCTGAGAGTCAGAAGGTCAAGGGTTCTAATCCCCACTCGGCCACTTGCCTGCTGTGTGACCTTGGGAAAATCACTTAACTTCTCTGTGCCTCAGATACCTCATCTGTAAAGTGGGGATTAAGACTGTGAGCCCCCATATGGTTCAGGGACTCTGTCCAAACCAATTACCTTGTATCTAACCCAGGGCTTAGTACAGTGCTCTGCACATAGTAAGCACTCAACAAATACCATTATTATTATTATTATTTTTATTATTAATAAGATAGTTCACAGGTGGGAATTAGATACAGTCCTTGTTCTTCTATTTCCCATTCTCCTTTATAGGGTTCTGAAACATCACCCACCCCCGAATCAGCACCAATCAAGCAACAGTATTTATTAATATATTATTCCATGCAAAATACGGTACTAAGCATTTGGAAGAGGACAGTACAATGGAGCTGATAGGCCATGATACCTCCTCTGAAGGAACTTGTAATCAAGTGGGGGAGAGAGACATTAAAATACAATACAGGTAGGGGAAGCAGCCAGAGTGTAAGGATATGGACGTAAGTGCTGTAGGGCTGGTGGTGAGTTGAGTGCATGGGATTAACCCACTGCCAATCACCATATTTGGCAGTTCTGGGTGTCCTTGGCTCATAGCCTCTGATGTCATTGAATGCCTGAGCCAATCAATCAATCAATCAATCGTATTTATTGAGTGCTTACTGTGTGCAGAGCACAATGCCTGAAACCACTAGCCTCACTGGATCCTGAAGCCCTCTGGTTCTTCCCTTTCTGGGATGGAAAGGATTTAGGAGGTCCCTGCCTAGTGAATCCCAAGTCCTGTATAACCTTCTTTTTGCTGCCACCGCTCTCTCTATCCCAAAACCAAGAGTCCCAGAAGGCAAAGGGAATCATTTGGGAACTAGCCTACCACCCTCCCCAGGGCTGTCTACAGGAAGCTCAGTGATAATCAATCAACCATCAGTATTTTTGAGCGCTTAATGTGTGCAGAAGACTGTGCTAAGTGTGTGAGAGAATACGATACAGGTAATAATAATAATAATAATTATGGCATTTGTTAAGTGCTTACTATATGCCAAGCACTGTAACTAAGCGCTGGGGTAAATAAAAGTTAATCAGGTCAGACACAGTCCCTGTCCCACAAGGAGTTCACAGCCTTAATCCCCATTTTACAGATGAGGTAACTGAGGCCCAGAGAAGATAAGTGACTTGCCCAAGGTCACACAGCAGACATATGAAGAAGTCATGATTAGAACCCCAGACCTTTTGCCTCCCAGGCCCATCCTCTTTCCACTAGGCCACAATGCCTGCCCACAAGGAGCTTACAATCTAGGTGGGGGGAGACAGACAATAAAATAAATTATAGATAGGGGAAAAAGCAGAGTATGAGGATATCTACTTCAGTGCTCTAGGAGTAGGGGTGGTGAATATCTAAGTGCCAGTGGGTATGAATGCAAGTACTAGGGCAATGCAGAAGGGAAGGCAAATAATGCAGGGAGATTAGAGGCTAGTTAAAGAAAACTTCCTAGAAGAGATATGAATTTAGCAGGGTTTGAAAATGGGGAGAGTGATGGTCTCCTGGATATGAAGGGCAAGGTTTTTCTATGAGGTTGGGGGGAGGCTGTGAGCAATCAATCAATGGTATTTATTGAGTGCTTACTCTGTACAGAGCACGGAGAAAAGACAAGGCAACAGGGTTGATAGACACGTTCCTTGCCCACAATGAGCTTACAGTCTACAAGCAAGAGAGAAAAGTTTGAGGCACAGAAAAGAAGGTAGTTGTCAGAGAAGTGTAGCGTGTGGTGGGTTGTTACGTGAGAGGAGCAAGGATGGGTAGGAGAGTGTGAGCCAAATGAGCGCCGACAGTCAAGGAGTTTCTCTCTGCGGTGGGGATGGATGGCCAACCACTGGAGGTTTTTGAGGAGAGAGGATATATGGACTGAAGGGCTTTGTAGAAAAATGATCCAAGCAGCAGAGTGCAATATAGACTGGGGAGGGGAGAGACAGGATGGAGGGAGGTCAGCAAGAAGGCTGATGCAGTAGTTGAAAAGTGATGTAACAGATGCTTGGAGCATCATGGTGGTGGTTTAAATTGCTACTCCTAGAGAGCATTAGTTTGATGAGGATCATGAGACGAGCAGCACGGTGTAGTGGATCGAGCACAGTCCCAGGAGTCAGTAGGTCATGGGTTCTAATCTCGGCTCACCACTTGTCTGCTGTGTGACCAGGGGCAAGTTATTTCACTTCTCTGGGTCTTAGTTACCTCATCTGTAAAATGAGGCTTGAGACTGCAAGCCCCACGTGAGCCAGGAACTGTGTCCACCCCAATTTGCTACTACCCACCCCAGTGCTTAGTACAGTTCCTTGCATAGTAAGTGCTTAACAAATACCATAATTGTTATTATTATAAGTGAGAACAGCAGCAGGCACTGCAAACATCAATGTCGGCAAAGCAAGGTAATGTCAGTCCATGTGTGTGTACAATGGGGCCTGGACAGTGGCTCTTGTATTGGCTTCTTCAGACTCACACACACACACAAAGACACACCACAAAATGACACAGACGCTTAGGTGAGCTTCACTTCCAGTGGCCTCTTCTTCAAAAGTGAAGGTAAGATACATACACACAAAGATGTGATGCAGACAACCCTAGAAAATGAGGTTTCTACCCTCACCTTACATTTCTGTTCATTTCTTATCTACTTTAGTAATAATAAAAAACAATGAAGAAATTCAAAAGCAAATATGCAGATTTGTTTTAAACCAATCATTTTGTGCTAATTATAATCTTATAGATCAAACCCAGGGAGATTTTACCAGTCATGCTTAAATTAGTCCAATATCTCTTCCATCTGAAGAAAACAAATTACATTATATTAGGTCTGCAATTTGAAATCTTGATGATGTTTCTGTGAATGGGATAAGTTGGGAACATAAACAACTTTTCCCTAAAGAAGAAGCAAAAGCCTGAAATGACTGAAATGTGCTTCATTTGGAAACTCCGAAATGACCATGTCAACAGGCAGGATCTGTAGATTTCTCAGCAGACTCATTGGCCATACTGGCAGAGGGCAAAGCCAATGGTTGTTTGAAAAGAGAATTCTGATACTCCATTTTAAAGGCAAAATTTCCAGCCTTACTGTGAATCCGTCGGGGAGAGAGCTTTTCAAAGTGTTTATCCCAAGCTGGTTTCTGAGTGGGTTGTCTTGGTTTCTTCAATGTGGTGGTATTTATTAAGCACTTACTCTGTGTCTAGCACTTTTCTAAGCACTGGAGTAGATGCGGGATTAGCAGATTGGACACAGTCCTTGTCCCTCAAGGGGCTCCCCATCCAAGAGGGAAGGAGAACAGGTACTTCATCCCCATTTTACAAATGAGGAAACTGAGGCCCAGATAAGGTAAGTGATTTACCCAAGGTCACACAGCAGGCAAATAGTTGGAGACACAATTAGAACCCAGCTCCCCTGAAATCAAGATCTGGTTCCCACAGTTGTTCGCACCAGTACCAGTCACATCTAGAGAAGCAGAGAGGCTTAGTGGAAAGAGCACGGGCTTGGGAGTCAGAGGTCATGGGTTCTAATCCCGGCTCTGCCACTTATCACATGTCAGCTGTGTGACTTTGGGCAAGTCACTTAACTTCTCGGTGCCTCAGTTACCTCATCTGTAAAATGGGGATTAAGATTGTGAGCCCCACGTGGAACAACCTCATACCCCTGTGTCTACCCCAGTGCTTAGAACAGTGCTCGGCACATAGTGCTTAACAAATACCAACATTATTATTATTATTATTAAATTGGGGATTAAGACTGTGAGCCCCACAAACGACAACCTGATTACCTTGCATTTACCCCAGCGCTTAGAACAGTGTTTGGCACATAGTAAGTGCTCAACAAATACCATTATTATTATTATTATCTTCAAGTAGGCCCTGAGGCCAGGAGGGAGCCTGGGAAGTTATAGGCAAGGAGGTGCTTTGGCATTTCCTCATTTGTGTACCTATCAAAATCAGTGGCCAAGTAGCAGAACAATAGAGCTCCTGACAATTTGAGTCTGATTTATTAGAAGCCCCATAATGGTCCATGAAATAGCTTTGGCTAGGAGGAGTTCAGGCTTTAAATGCTTCGTGATAGATACATCCTTTATTAAGATGTCTTATTTGATCTGAATTTAAGCAACAATTTTGTGGCTGGGGTTAGCATTTTGCATTTATAAACTCTCAAATCCTCTTGGATACTGACTCGTCACTCACTCTGATAGAACTGTTGATCAACGGGAAAAATTTCCCTGCTCCTGCTAACGTTCTCCTGAAAGAACTAACAACCCAGACCTAGCTTATGTGAGATGTGGGCCTGTCTAGTGTCAGCCAGAGGTTTCTGATCAAACATTGGAAATAACCTGTGAATCCTGATTTGGCCCAAAGGTTATGAGGATAACCTTTCCTGCCATCTCCCGCTCGTGGGTCCCATCACTCGACGTGGAGAGTGCGTGGACCACCTAGGGCACCATTTGCAGCTCGGATGGAGTTAATCTCAGAACGCCGACGAGGTCCTGATCTTTGGGCATCCAAGAGGCAGTTTGCCATGAAAGAGGTTAGGGAGAGGCAACTGGACTAAAACTAGAAGAAGAACTCAGGTGTCAGGACTCACTGCGCTCTCTCCTCTCCCCCATCTGAAATGGTTCCTGCGTCCAATCGGATCATCTCGTGTCTCTCCCAGGGCTTAGCACAGTGCTTTAGCACATAGGTAGTGCTTGATAAATCCCACTATTATTATTACTAGAGTTACACATATTTCCATAGTCCAAAGCACCTGGGGGTTTTGTTATGAGTAAAGACGTTCATCCACGGGAAGGTATTTATTGCAACCTTACGGGGAAGCAGCATGGCCTAGTGGAAATAATAATAATAATAATAATAATAATGTTGGTATTTGTTAAGCACTTACTATGTGCCGAGCACTGTTCTAAGCGCTGGGGTAGACATAGGGGAATCAGGTTGTCCCACGTGGGGCTCACAGTCTTAATCCCCATTTTACAGATGAGGGAACTGAGGCACAGAGAAGTTAAGTGACTTGCCCACAGTCACAGAGCCGACAAGTGGCAGAGCTGGGATTCGAACTCATGAGCCCTGACTCCAAAGCCCAGGTCGGGTCCCAGGCGCCGGGGTGGCGTTCCGCGGACCCGGCCTCCACCTGTCGTGTGTCCCCGCTGCCGAGGCGGGTGGCAGTTTTTTCACACCAAGGGTCAGAAATGTGTGCGGAGATTTTCGGCGACGCGTTTTTTGGTGGGACTTAGTCTCTGGCGCGACCTCTCTGAGGGTGTCTTTCGTGAGCCGGGAGCAGCGAGGAGCGGGTCCTACCCCCGCCTGGCAGCCCGGGCTGCCCAGAGCTCTAGACCCTCCTCCGCCTGGACGCTGTCGGCCGACCCGCTTCCTGATGGCCTATTGTGTCGGAGGTCCCCGCCGGGGCGGAGAGTGGCCGGGGGGCTGTGTGCGGGGTAGGTGTGTGTGTGTGTGTGTGTGGGCCTGTGACCCGTTCGTCCCAGCGCGAGCCGGCTTCCCCACCACCACCACCACCACCACCACCCCCCCCCCCCCACCTCTGGGTTCTCTTCCTAGCTCTGCCACATGTCTGCTGGGTGACCTTGGGTAAGTCACTTCGCTTTTCTGTGCCTCAGTTCCCTCACCTGTAAAATGGGGAGAAAGACTGTGAGCCTCACATATGGCATGGGCTGTGCCCAACCTGATGAGCTTGTGTATAGTGCCTGGCGCAAAGTAAGCACTTAACAAATACCACTGAGAAAAAAAGTCAGGGGGAAGGCCGGGATTGCCATGGAGGGGTGGGCAAAATAAAGTGCGCAGACTGCACTAATGGATTCCAAATGGGTACCCACAGTGTCCCGCTATTGTGGGATTCAATCTCACAATTGCAACACAATCTCTGTGTTGCATGTTTAGGGAGTCCAGTGGACAGAGCCCAGATCTGGAAGCCAGGACACACAGCTGGGGTGTCCTCGGTTGGGTCACAATCTCTCTGAGCCTTGGTTTCCTCCTCTGTAAAATGGAAACTAACCACTGGATTTCCTTTCTGTTTAGGGATATTGGCAGGATGACAGGCAAGAAAGGATTGGGAAAATGCTTTGGAAAAAACAGAAGTGTTTTAAGAATTTGAGGTATTATAAATCTGTAAATTTGTATGTGAATTCTATGACGGGGTCCTTATGCAATAAACCCAATATTACTTCATTGTTAGGGGATGTGACTGTAAGCTCATCCCTTTATACTGTAAACTCACTGTGGACAGGGAATGTGTTTGTTATATTGCTACATCAGCTCTCCCAAAGGCTTAGTACAGTGCTCTGCACACAGCAAGTGCTCAATAAATATGATTGATTGATTGATTGATGTGAACCCTTCATATTGCATGTGCGAAAGCTTCAAAAGTTTATTAAAACACAAGCGGCCCTCCAGTCCAAATGATCGTGCACACATGATTTCAACAGGACAGATTTAAAATGATTATAACAATGCCTCTCCCCAACTTTACAGCTCTCTGGAAATCCCACCTCCTCCAGAAAGCCTTCCCTGATTATATCCTCCCAACCCGAACAACCTCCCTTAGTCCTTATGCATTTACTCACAACCTTAACAGCTGTGTATATAGCCTTTTATAGAGAGGGAGGTCTAACTCAATCAACACCCTACTTATTTTTACCTATTTATTCATCTGCTTCCTCTTTCCATACTCCTGCTTCCGACAAGAGTACCCTTGTTCTTCCTTTTGCTACTCCTTAAGCACTTGATAGTCACCTCATCCCGAGCCCAATACCCTTATACTTTACCACTTCTCTTGTACAGAATTTATTATAACCTCTGTCTTCCCTTCTAGGCTTTAAGTGCCTTGTGGAGGGGAATCATGTCTACCAACTCTATTGTACTGCAGTCTCCTAAGCATTTAATACAGTGTTCTGCACACAGGAAGTGCTCGATAAACACCAAAGAAGAGCATATGGGGAATATATAATCTATGCTGATATCCATAACAATAACAGTAATGACAATGATAATTATTGCATTTATTAAGCACTTTTAACCAATCAATCAATCAATAGTATTTATTGATCATGTACTGTGTTCAGAGTACTGTACTGGGCACTTGGGCATGTAGAATAGAGTTAAGAGACACGATCCCTGCCTTTGAGAAGCTCACAATCTAGCAGTCAGTCAGTCAACTGAATGTATTGAGTGCTTAGTGTGTGCAGAGCACTGTACTAAGTACTTACATTGCTTGGGGAAGCAGCGTGGCTCAGTGGAAAGAGCCTGGGCTTCGGAGTCAGAGGTCATGGATTCGACTCCCAGCTCTGCCACTTGTCAACTGTGTGACTGTGGGCAAGTCACTTAACTTCTCTGTGCCTCAGTTACCTCATCTGGAAAATGGGGATTAAATGTGAGCCTCACGTGGGACAACCTGATTACCCTGTGTCTACCCCAGCGCTTAGAACAGTGCTCTGCACATAGTAAGCACTTAACAAATACCAACATTATTATCATTATTATTATTATTACAATAAACAGACATATTCCCTGCCCACAATGAGCTAGCACTCACAATATGCCAAGCACTGGGCTAGGGCCAATACAATCAGGTCATGGCATAGTGGATAAAGCCCGGGCCTAGGAGTCAGAAGGTCATGGGTTCTAATCCCAGCTCTGCCACTTGCCTGCTGTGTGACCTTGGGCAAATCACTTCACTTCTCTGGGCTTCAGTTACTTCATCTGTAAAATGGGGATTGAGACTTCCACGTGGGACAGGGACTGTGTCCAACCTCATTTGCTTGTATCCATCCTAGTGATCAACAGTGCCTGGCACACAATAAGCACTTAGCATATTTCACAATTATTACTATTATTATTATATCAATCTGATGGAAAAATCATCCAGGACCCCAGCGGGAATCTGGAAAAACAGCTGCCTGACATGGGCAGCAAAGATAACAGTGGTTACTGAGGCCACTGCCTGCTGAGTTAATAGTATTCGTTAAATGCCTACTTTTTGCCAAGCACTGCGCTAAGGCCTGAGGGTCAATATCATACAATCAGATGGGACATAGTTCCTATCCTACAAGGGGCTCAGAGTTTAAGGGGGAGGGAGAACAGGTATTTAATTCCCATTTCCTAGATGAGGAAACTGAGACTAAGAGAAGTTAAGTGACCTGTCCAAGTTCTCACCCAGTAGCCAAGTGGCGATCAGGGATTGGAACTCAGAGAGCGGTATTATTTTTCCAGTAAAATATAATAAAACTACTGACATCTTGTTAACAATAACGAGTTGGTCCGTGATGGCCACAATTAGGGAGACATAGTTTTCCTTATTATTTCTCTCATCTCTATTAATAATGATGGTATTTAAGTGTTTATTATGTGCCAAGTACTGTTCTAAGCACAGGGGTAGATACAAGACAATCAAGCGTGACACAGTCTCTGTCCCACATGGGGCTCACAGTCTAAGAGTGAGGGAGATCAGATATTGATTCCCCATTTTACAGCAGACAATTCTTTGGAGCCAGTCCAAATATGGAATTTTATGGAAAAACATGTTCTGAATGTAAATGAAGCCCTGCTCCACAACCACGTAAAATTGAAATTTTCCTTAATTGCTTACATAGTAGGAGGAGGAGGATGGCATTCATTGAACACCTCCTGGGCTCTATTCACTTTACTAAGTGCTTGGGAGAGTACGAAACAAGCAAGTGATACATTCCTTGCCCACAAGGAACTACCACTTTAATGGGGAATATAGGCATAAAAATATATTCTAGCAGAACCAGTGACATGTCCCACTTGGTCCTTAGCAAGAGGCAACAAGAAGGGGTGAGAAAGAAAGATATAGAAAGACAGGGACAGACAGAAATTGTTTTAAGGGCATAATGGCAAACATATTCCATGTAGGTCAATAGGTAGTGGATACTTCATTTTCCTACCTTTTTTATTTTCAATTACTGATCTAGAATCTTCACACTAATCACTGCCAACCAAAAAGCCCAGATCTTTAGGCTTTGGAGTCAGGGCTCATGAGTTCGAATCCCAGCTCTGCCACTTGTCAGCTGTGTGACTGTGGGCAAGTCACTTAACTTCTCTGTGCCTCAGTTCCCTCATCTGTAAAATGGGGATTAAGACTGTGAGCCCCACGTGGGACAACCTGATTCCCCTGTGTTTACCCCAGCGCTTAGAACAGTGCTCTGCACATAGTAAGCGCTTAACAAATACCAACATTATTATTATTATTATTTATAATTAACTGCTTGGTCTCACCTATCCCTGCAATCTCCTCTATAATGCAAACAGCTACTTCAGTCTTTCCCAAATGATGTTGAATTGTCTATTTCAAGTAGTAGAAAATGAATTAGTCATACCAACAAGAAGACCGATCGCATTAGTTAGATCAGCGTGTACTGATCCTTGTCTTGTTGAATAGCGATGAATAGTGTCATCTGAATATCCTTTTTAAACTCACAACAAATGTTACTTTTCTAATTGCCAATGATGCAACTGGGCAAAGGGGAAAGCTTCCCAAGTTGATACACCATTCTTTAGCAGTCCACCTGTTTCTATTACACTAGTCTGCTCTGTTATGTGTTCAATTCTCGTACATGAAGATCATTCTGAAAATAGGGTTCATTAAATTTCACTTACCTTCTCAAATGCCTTTTTTTCCCTGAACTGGGAAATTAAATCAGTTCTAGTTGTTTCAAGGGGACAAGAGACAATCTTGCTTTCAACCTAGGATGGGTGGAAGGTGAGATACAGTCACTAGAAGATTTTCTGAGAATTATCTCAGTAGATTTAGATCATTTTTCAGCAGAGCTATATGGAATGCTAGCACAAAGCAACTAAAAAGAATCTTTCTCATTTGAAAGATTTTTTTTTCTTTGAAAGGATGAACAGTGTAAATGAAAGGTAATTTCTCCAAATATGTATTGCATTGGTTTTGTTTCTCATTAGAATAATAATTTACACTGAGGAGTTATGGAATTTTCTTATAATAGCAGAATACATCCTCATCTTCCCTCCTAATCCACTTCCCTTTCTAACTTGTGCATCTCCATTGATGACACCAATCAATCAGTAGTATTCATTGAGTGTCTACTGTGCAGTATTAAGTGTTTGGCTGCTGCTGCTAACAATAATAATAATAATAATGATGATGATAATCATCATCATTAACAACATCATCATCAACAACAATGATAATAACAGTAGTGTTTGTTAAGAACCTACTATATGCCATGTGCCAGGGTAGATACAGGATAATCATGCCAGGCACAGTCCCTCTTCATTCATTCATTCATTCAATAGTATTTATTGAGCGCTTACTATGTGCAGAGCACTGTACTAAGCGCTTGGGATGAACAAGTCGGCAACAGATAGAAACAGTCCCTGCCGTTTGACGAGCTTACAGTCTAATCGGGGGAGACGGACAGACAAGAACAATGGCAATAAACAGCGTCAAGAGGAAGAACATCTCGTAAAAACAATGGCAACTAAATAGAATCAAGGCGATGTACAATTCATTAACAAAATAAATAGGGTAACGAAAATATATACAGTTGAGCGGACGAGTACAGTGCTGTGGGGATGGGAAGGGAGAGGTGGAGGAGCAGAGGGAAAAGGGGAAAATGAGGCTTTAGCTGCGGAGAGGTAAAGGGGGGATGGCAGAGGGAGTAGAGGGGGAAGAGGAGCTCAGTCTGGGAACGCCTCTTGGAGGAGGTGATTTTTAAGTAGGGTTTTGAAGAGGGAAAGAGAATCAGTTTGGCGGAGGTGAGGAGGGAGGGCGTTCCAGGACCGCAGGAGGACGTGACCCAGGGGTCGACGGCGGGATAGGCGAGACCGAGGGACGGTGAGGAGGTGGGCGGCAGAGGAGCGGAGCGTGCGGGGTGGGCGGTAGAAAGAGAGAAGGGAGGAAAGGTAGGAAGGGGCAAGGTGATGGAGAGCCTTGAAGCCTAGAGTGAGGAGTTTTTGTTTGGAGCGGAGGTCGATAGGCAACCACTGGAGTTGTTTAAGAAGGGGAGTGACATGCCCAGATCGTTTCTGCAGGAAGATGAGCCGGGCAGCGGAGTGAAGAATAGACTGGAGCGGGGCGAGAGAGGAGGAAGGGAGGTCAGAGAGAAGGTTGACACAGTAGTCTAGCCGGGATATAACGAGAGCCCGTAATAGTAAGGTAGCCGTTTGGGTGGAGAGGAAAGGGCGGATCTTGGCGATATTGTAGAGGTGAAACCGGCAGGTCTTGGTAACGGATAGGATGTGTGGGGTGAACGAGAGGGACGAGTCAAGGATGACACCGAGATTGCGGGCCTGAGAGACGGGAAGGATGGTCGTGCCACACACGGTGATAGAGAAGTCTGGGAGAGGACCGGGTTTGGGAGGGAAGATGAGGAGCTCAGTCTTGCTCATGTTGAGTTTTAGGTGGCGGGCCGACATCCAGGTGGAGACGTCCCGGAGGCAGGAGGAGATGCGAGCCTGAAGGGAGGGGGAGAGGACAGGGGCGGAGATGTAGATCTGCGTGTCATCTGCGTAGAGATGGTAGTCAAAGCCGTGAGAGCGGATGAGTTCACCGAGGGAGTGAGTGTAAATGGAGAACAGAAGAGGGCCAAGAACTGACCCTTGAGGAACTCCAACAGTTAAAGGATGGGAGGGGGAAGAGGCTCCAGCGAAGGAGACCGAGAATGATCGGCCAAAGAGGTAAGAGGAGAACCAGGAGAGGACAGAGTCCGTGAAGCCAAGGTGAGATAAGGTATGGAGGAGGAGGGGATGGTCGACAGTGTCAAAGGCAGCAGAGAGGTCAAGGAGGATCAGAATGGAGTAGGAGCCATTGGATTTGGCAAGAAGGAGGTCATGGGTGACCTTAGAGAGAGCAGTCTCGGTAGAGTGGAGGGGACGGAAGCCAGAATGGAGGGGGTCTAGGAGAGAATGGGAGTTAAGGAATTCTAGGCATCGATTGTAGACGACTCGTTCTAGGATTTTGGAAAGGAAGGGTAGTAGGGAGATAGGACGATAACTGGAGGGGGAAGTGGGGTCAAGAGCGGGTTTTTTTAGGATGGGGGAGACGTGGGCATGTTTGAAGGCAGAGGGGAAGGAGCCCTTGGAGATTGAGTGGTTAAAAATAGAAGTTAAGGAAGGGAGGAGGGCAGGGGCGATGGTTTTAAGAAGGTGAGAGGGAATGGGGTCCGAGGCGCAGGTGGAGGGGGTGGCACTTGCGAGGAGGGAGGAGATCTCCTCTGAGGATACTGCAGGGAAGGATGGGAAAGTAGGGGAGGGGGTTGGTGGGGGGGAGGAGAGAGGCGGAGGGGTGACTTTGGGGAGCTCAGACCTGATCGTGTTGATTTTCGTGAGGAAATAGGTGGCCAGATCATTGGGGGTGAGAGATGGGGGAGGGGGAGGAACAGTCCCTCTCCCATAAGGGGCTTACAGTCTAGGGGAAAAGAACAGATATTGACCAGATATGATGAGAAACCTGGAGCACAGAGAAGTTAAGTGACTTGCCCAAGGTCAAACAGCAGGTACCTATTCTCCCTTCTACTTAGATTGGAGGCCCCATATGGGAACTGATTATATTGTATCTACCCCAGTGCTTAGTTCAGTTCTTGGCACATAGTTAGCTTTTAACAGAGACCATTATTATTATTGTTATTATTATTATGATCATAAGTGGCCCAACCAGGTTTAGGATCCAGGTATCCTGCTCCCATTCCCCTACTCTTTACACCATGCTATGCTAGAATTGGTAGGGGTTGTGCCTGCCCTCAATGTGCTTATATTTTAGTGACATCTCCATCTTCCCATCCCAGAAGCCCACAACCTTTGGTCTTTTCATTCATTCTTCCATTCAGTAGTATTTATTGAGCGTTTACTGTGTGCAGAGCGCTTGGAAAATACAATTCGGCAATAGATAGAGACAATCCCTACCCAACAATGGGCTCACAGTCTAGAAGGGGGAGACAGACAACAAAACAAAGCAAGTAGACAGGCAACAATACCATCAAAATAGTTGAACAGAATCATAGATATATACACATCATTAATAAAACAGAGTAATAAATATGTCCAAATATATACAAGTGTTGTGGGGAGGGGAAGGGGATAGAGCAGAGGGAGGGAGTACGGGGAATGGGGAGGGGAGAAGGAGCACAGGGAAAGGGAGGGCTCAGTCTGGGAAGGCCTCCTGGAGAAGGTGAGCTTTCAGTAGGGCTTCAAAGGGGAGAAGTGTGCTAGTTTGGCGGATTTGAGGAGGGAGGGCGTTCCAGGCCAGAGGTAGGACGTGGCCGGGGTCCATGGCGGAACAGAAGAGAACGAGGCCCAGTGAGGAGGTTAGCGGCAGAGGAGCGGAGTGTGCGGGCTGGGATGTAGGAGGAGAGAAGGGAGGTGAGGTAGAAGGGGGCAAGGTGATGGAGAGCTTTCAAGTCTATCCGCAACTCCTATCCTCAAGGGGAAGTGTGAGCTAGAAGAAAGCCATGGTGTAGTGGATAGAGCACAGGTTTAGGATTCAGAAGATCATGGGTTCTAATTCCAGTTCTGCCACTTGTCTGCTGTGTGACCTTAGGCAAGTCACTTTAATAATAATAATAATGGTGGCATTTGTTAAGCGCTTACTATGTGCCAAGTACTGTTCTAAGCACTGGGGTAGATACAAGGTAATCAAGGTGTCCCACGTGGGAATCACAGTCATAATCCCCACTTTACAGATGAGGTACCTGAGGCACAGAGAATTTGAGTGACTTGCCCACAGTCACACAGCTGATAAGTGGCGGAGCCGGAATTAGAACTCACGACCTCTGACTCTCAAGCCCAGGCTCTTTCTACTAAGCCACGCTGCTTCTCTAATTCTTACTTTACTTCTCCATGCCTCAGTTACTTTATCTGTAAAATGTGGATTAATAATGTGAGCCCCACATTGGACAGGGACTGTGTCCAAACTGATTACCTTGTACTTACCCTGGCGCTTAGAACAGTGCTCGGAACATAGTAAGTGCTTAACAAATGGCATAATTATTATTACTATTTTTATTATTATTAAGAAAGACCTTGGACCTGGGAGTCAGAGGACCTGGGTTCTAATCCCAGATCTATCACTTACCTGTTGTGTGACCTTGGGCAAATCACTTAACCTCTCTGTGCCTCAGTTTCCTCTCCACTCAAATTGCTACAATCCAGGCACTTGTCACATCCCAACTCTAAAATGTGGCCTAGTGAAAAGAGTGTGAGACTAGGAGTCAGGAAACCTGAGTTTTAGTCCCAAACTTTGCCACTGGCCTGCTGTGTGACTTTGGGTAAATCACTTAATCTCTCTGGGCCTCAGTTCCCTCAGTTGTAGAATGCAGAGACGATGCCTGCTCTCCCTCCTGGACACTTATATTGGGTATTTCATGTGGAATAAGGACTGAGTTTGATCTGATTATCTTGTATTTACCTCAGGGCTTTCAATTTAGTCAGCACTTATATGTAAAGTGATGATTATCAGCCTCTTCGCTGATCTCTTTGCCTCTAACTTCTCCCCTCTTCTGTTTCTACTACACACGATTCCCCAGTCATCTTTCCAAAACATCAGTCAGCGTACGAATCTCCACTACTCAGAAACATCTATTCTCTACCCATTTCCTTCCACATCACTGAGGAATTCCTGACTCTAGAATTCAAGCCTCTCCACCAGCTATCTCCCTTCTACAATCCCTCTTTCTTCATTGCTCTCCTCCACTAGGCCACTACCATTCAGCTTGCTCTCCTCCCAAACTCACCTTTGAACTGCACCTTGCTCTCAACTCTTTCCCCTCCAGCCCCTTTCCTATGCTATTCCCTCTTTCTGGAACTCTCTCCCCTTTCAAAGCCCTCCTGAAGCCCCACCTCCTCCAGAAAGCCTTCCCCAATTCATTCCCTCCTATCTAGACTGTACGCCTCATGTGGGACAGGGACTGTACCCAACCTGATTAACTTGCATCTACCCCAGCACCTAGTACAGTGCTTGGTATGTGGTAAGTGCTTAATAAGTACCTTAATGATAATAATAATTCTCATCATTATTATTTCTTTGAAGGCAGGGATTGTGTCTTCTAACTCTCTTGACTCTCTCAAGTCCATAATAATCCATCAAATGATGATATTTATTGAGTGCTTATTGTGCGCAGAGCACTGTACTAAAGGCTTGAGAGTATGATTCAAGAAAGTTGGTAGACATGATCTCTACCCACAAGGAGCTTAAAGTCTAGAGGAAGAGACAGACATTAAAATAGATCACAAATACGGGAAAGTATAAGAATATGGATCTAGGTGCTGTGGGTGGGGTGAATATCAAGTGCAGTCCTCTGCACACAATTATTATCATTAAGTTCCGTCGAGTGGCTTCCAATTCATAGCGACTCCAAGGATATACTTTCTCCCGAATGTCCTGTCCTCCGCCATAATCCGCAACCTTTCTAATGGTTATTCCACTAGCATTGTTATGGTCTCTGCACACAATAAGTGCTCAGTAAGTTTGATTGGTTAAAATGGGGTCTTTGGATTGTTCATCATGCACCCCATCAAACAGGGCTAACCTCAAGCTAAATTGGTGGGGGCAGGGGGTGCTGTTGCTTAATATAGATGTGGAAAAAGGGCTACAACATCCCAGTCTTTCATCTTGGCTCTGCCTCTAACTTGCTAGGAGATCAAGGTCACTTGACGACTTGGTACTTTGGTTTCCCCTACCATAAATTGGTCCCAATTAATCTCTACCCTAGCCCTGCTGCCAAAAAAGTATGCTCTGCCCATCCATTTTACCTAAGAGGACATCTTTACACCTGCCCCAGAATAGCAGGGGTGGGATCTCCGATTGGTTTGAAGATGACTCCAATAAAGGTGAGGCTGTGTCTATAAGTGCATATGCCTCAGAGAGAGACTCTTGTTCACTTGCACACCATGTCCATTAAAATTCAGGAGCTCTGTTTCTCACACCTCTGAAAGTAGGACCGAATTTCAAATGGAAAAAAAAAAACCTTCATTGAACTATACCTCGTCACCCTTGAGGTAATGAGCAAAAATAGCCAAAAAAATAGAGGCCCAATTTCACCGCATTCCCTTGATGAGATGTCATCAAGAGACCATAATTGAGAGATAACAGTTCACTAGGCTGTAAAAGTCTTTAGGGCAGGAATTATGTCTACTGATGCTATTGGCCATCCCAATCATTTAGTACAATGCTCTGCACTGAATAATAATAATAATGATGATGGTTTTTGTTAAGTGCTTACTATGTGCCAAGCACTGTTCTAAGCGCTGGGGTAGATACAAGGTAATCAGGTTGTCCCATGTGGGGCTCACAGTTTTAATTCCCATTTTACAGATGAAGTAACTGTGGAACAGAGAAGTTAAGTGATTTGCCCAAAGTCATACATCTGATAAGTGGCAGAGGCAGGATTAGAACCCATGACCTCTGACTCCCAAGCCCATACTCTTTCCAGTAAGCCATGCTGCTTCTTAAATACAATTGATTGAGTGAGTAAGTGAATGAGTGAGTCATTGGAAATGCAGTGATTTCAAGGATGGTGAAAATGCCCATTTTACAGATACTCACTGCTAATTAAGACTATTTTGATGTCTTTTATGAGGTGCTTGGGCCAATTTCTCAACTGGTGCAAAGTTGGGATGAGAAAAATGAAGAGAAAACTGCAGTCAGTCTCTCCAATCTTTGCTTTTCGAACGGCAGATCATGGTTAGTGCCACTTTTGAATTCTCTAAATCTTTGATCAGCTTTTATTTCATCTTTGTCCAAATTGGAAGATAGCAATGGTCCCTTAAGATTTGTTATTGAATTGAATGGAATTTTAAAAGACTGCTGACAGTTATTGGATTGTGATTTGTAGAGTTTTTGTATGACAAGCTTAAGCAAGGCTGACCTCAAAAGAGCTTGGAACTGGAGAAAAAAAGGCTTCATTCTTCCTTGTTCCAGGCCTTTTTCATGATAAGCCCATAATAAAAATCTAAATTAAGTTCTGAGCGTGCTTGGTCCAATTTTCTATTCAGGGCTAGTTGATTCATTACCAACCCATTTCAGTCCTGAAAGACAAAAACATGACAGGGCCTGTGGAAAGTGGACCTTGACGAAATACTGCTGTTTGGGAGAAAAAACAAAAAAACAAAAGCAGGTGAATGAGACCTGTCTTGGGAAATTCCATAGCGTATTTTGAATGACTCTAGAACGGAAATTAGGCCCACCAGCTATCAGGTCAGACCAATAGTTCATCCCGCCCAGAATTCTGTCTCTGACAATGGCAACCAAAGACCCTTGGGGAGACCAGTGTGTTCATTCGGCTTCCTTTCATTCATTCAATAGTATTTATTGAGCGCTTACTATGTGCAGAGCACTGTACTAAGCGCTTGGGATGAACAAGTCGGCAACAGATTGAGACAGTCCCTGCCGTTTGACGGGCTTACAGTCTAATCGGGGGAGACGGACAGACAAGAACAATGGCAATAAATAGAGTCAAGGGGAAGAACATCTCGTAAAAACAATGGCAACTAAATAGAATCGAGGCGATGTACAATTCATTAACAAAATAAATAGGTTTCCTTGCGCTCCAACTCATACTTAGACATATGGGCTTCTAATGTCCCGGACTAATCTCTCATCTCCCTATCTTCTATCCCTCCTACTGCCAATTCTGCCCTTCCAGGCCACTTGGGTACTCAGCCACCTGATGATGATGATGAGGATGATGATGATGATGGTATTTGTTAAGCGCTTACAATGTTCCAGACACTGTACCAAGTACTGTAGTGGATATAAGGAAATCAGGTTGAACACAGTCCCTGTCCCACATGGGGCTCACTGTCTTCATCCCCATTTTACAGCTGAGATAACTGAGGCCCAGAGAAGTGAAGTGATTTGCCCAAGGTCACACAGCAGACAAGCGGTGGAGCCAGGATTAGAACCCAAGTCCTCCTGCCCCCCAGCCCCGTGCTCTATCCACTAGGCCTCGCTGTTTCTCTTCACCTCTCACCCCCCACCCAGTAGAAGGTTCATCCACATTTTATACTCTATTTCTCCTTCCTGTAATTCCTTTTATCACCAGTCTCTTCCACTCAACTGTAAACTCCTTGAGAAAGGGAATCATGTCTACTAAATCTCTACCCTCCTAAGGGCTTAGTACAAGACTCTGCACATGGTAGGTGTTCAATAACTACTATGTTTGATTGAGTGATTCCAATATTTACCTTGAATAATCCATTATGTACTATGAATCTATCCAGAAAGTTCTTGAGCCTCCTAACATCCCTCTAACATCCCTGTTTTCCCACTACTTTGTAAATTCCACTAATGTTGCACGCTCTGCTAGATTGTAAGGCTGGGAGAGCAGGGATCTTGTCTACCCTATTGAATGCTACCAAATGTTTAGTACAGTGCTCTGCATACAGTAAGTGCTCAATAAATATTATTGAGAGATTGATTGATTCCTATTAGGGAGCATTTGGCTCTGAATTTCTCTAAACCCTTCCTGAGTCTTCTAACAGCCTCAACTTTTCCCTGTGGATCATCTCAAGGAGTAAAGTAATATTTCAGTTTGATGTACAACACAAATAGCACTTAGAATTAGTCTAGCATCTTTCAAAGTATCCATTTCTGGCTTTAACATTGCCCCTCCCAGATATCGGCAGACTTGTCATTTCCATTATTGAAGCACAATGGCATTAGTGGTTAAATGCTTCCCCCTATTAGTTTTGACATGTGGCAATTTAGGGGCTTTAGCTATATTTATCTTTGACTATAGAAGATCTTCTTTCTGCCCTTGTTTATTACAAAAGTCTTTTCTTTTTGCCCCTTTCATTCGTGGGAACTGCAGGCTGGTTTCATTTTAAATTTTGATAATTTGTACTCACAGCCAATAATTTAACTTGGCAAGAAATTTAGAATTAAGAAGATGAAATGACGTGTGTTTCTTTGCGAAATGCACGTGGCTCCCAGGAAGAAAAGGCAAAGATAATGAGAGGTTTTTTTATATAGCAGAATAATGGGGTTGAAAAGATTGATTTGCAAGCTGAAGGAATGGAAAGTTTTTCCACAAAAGGAGGTTAGCATTCTATTTCAAAATGAGGAAACTTTGGTTGGAGAAGGAGCAGAAGACACTCCACTAAAATTGTCATATACCTCTAGACTGTAAGCTTATTATGGGCAGGGACCATATCTGCTAATTCTGTTGCATTGTACTCTCCCAAGTGCTTAGTATAGTGCTCTGCACATAGTAAGGACTCAATAACTATGATTGATTGATACATCTGTCCTGGATTTGTGACGGTGACTTCCTGACAGTACAGGTGTGTAATAATAATTGTGGTATTTGCTAAGTCCTTACTATGTGCTGAGCACTGAGTGCTAAGTTAGCACTGGGGCAGAAACAAAACAATCAGATAATCAAAATAACTGTGGTATTTTAGCTCTTTATCTTCCCTCCTAAACCCTGTCCTCTACTGAACTTTCCCGTCACTGTGGACGACACAACCACCCTTCCCACCTCACGAGCCCGCAACCTTGGTGTCATCCTTGACTCTATTCTCTCATTCACCCCACATATCCAATCCATCACCTAACCCTGCTGGTCTTGGCTTCACAACATCACCAAGATCCACCCTTTCCTCTCCATCCAAACCATTACCACGCTAGTACAATCACTCATCCTATCCCCACTGGATTACTGTAGCAGCCTCCTTTCTGACCTCCCAACCTCCTGCCTCTCCCCACTTCAGTCCATACTTCACTCTGCTGCCTGGATTCTCTTTCTACAGAAACATTCTGGGCATATCACCCTTCTCCTCAAAAATCTTCAGTGGCTGCCTATCAACCTCCATATCAAACAAAAACTCTTCACTATTGGCTTCAAAGTCCTCCATCACCTTGCCCCTTCTTACCTCACCTCCCTTCTCTACTACATTCCAGCCCACACACTCCACTCCTCTGGTGCTAACCTTCTCACTGTGCCTCAATCTCACCTGAACTGTGGTCGACCCCTGGCCCACGTCCTACCACTGGCCTAGTATGCCCTCCCTCCTCAAATCCGCCAAACAATCACTCTTCCCCCGCTTCAGAGCCCTAGTGAAGGCTCACCTCTTCCAAGAGGGCTTCCCAGAATAAGCCCCTCTTTTCCTCAGCTCCCCCTCCCTTCCACAACACCTCGACTCGCTCCCTTTGCTCTTCGCCCCCTCTCCCCACACCACAGCACTTATTTATACATGTATATATCTATAATTCTATTTATTTATATTGATGCCCATTTACAGACTGTGAGCCTGTTGTTGGGCAGAGATTGTCTCTATCCGTTGCCAAATTGTGCATTCCAAGTGCTTAGTACAGTGCTCTGCACACAGTAAGCACCCAATAAATACAATTGAATGAATGAATGTGTATATATCTATAATTCTGTTTATTTATATTGATGCCTGTTTACTTGTTTTGATGTTTGTCTTCCCCCTTCTAGATTGTAAGCCCAGTGTGGGCAGGAGTTGTCTCTATTGTTGAACTGTACTGTCCAAGTGCTTAGTACAGTGCTCTGCACACAGTAAGCATTCAATAAATGTGATTGAATGAATGAATGAATATTGCCAAGCAATGTGCTAAGCACTGGGGTAGCTACAAGAAAATCAGGTTGGACACAATACCTATCCCACATGGGGCTGACAGTCTAAGGGGGAGAAAGAACACAAATCTTATACCCATTATTACAGATGAGGAAACTGAGGCACAGAGAATCAATCAATAAATTAATGGTATTCATTGAGTGCTTACACTGCAAAGAACGCTGTATTTAGCATTTGGAAAAGTATATTAGAGTTAGTAGACTTGATGCCTGCCCTCAAGGAGCTTACGCTTGAGTAGGCGAGATAGATGCTAAATTACAGGTAGGGGATGTAACAGAGTTTAAAGATCTGTACATAGGTGCTGTGGACACAAAGAGGAGTGGGGGGAAGTACCCAAGTACTTAGGGGACCCGGAAGTGCTGGAGTGGCAGTAAGAGAGGAAATAGGATGAGAGATGAATCAGGGAAGGCCTCCTAAAGGAGATGGGTTTTCAGAAGGGCCTGGAAGACAGGGAGAATGGTATCTATCAGCTATGCAGGGGGAGGGAGTTCCAATCAGGAGGGAGGGCGTGAACAAGGGGTCGAAGGTGAAAGAGACAAGATTGAGGCACAGGAGCAAGGTGTATGGGCTAGGTTGTAATGGGGGAGGAGAAAGGATAGGTAGGAGGAAGAGAGCTGATAGAATGTCTTAAAGCATAGAGTATTAGAGTTTCTGCTGGATGCAGAGAGGAATAGGCAACAATTCAGGGGTTTTGCAGAGCCAGGAGACGTGGGAAAAAATGTGATAGTAATGATACTACTACAATTAATAGCCATAGTAGTAGTAATCATATTCATTAAGTACTTACTGTGTGCAGAGCACTGAATGCAGTGCTGGGAAAGAGTAAACAGGTTGGAAATAGATATGGACCCTGCTCCACAAGGGGCTCACAATCTATGAATAAAGATGGAGAAGAGGAATGGAGACAGAGTGACAACAGTGAAACAATAAAACAGCATAAGAAAGAAGGACAAGTACACCGGATACAATAGAAACAAAAAGCCAGCAGGGAGCTGTAGCTGGAGGAGCAGAAATTCAGGCTCCGTGATTCAGAGTCCACAGTGAAACTGTGGCCACAACAATGGCTACTGTGGCCACTAGGTTTCCCGAGGTTCTCTGAGGCCTCCTGCTGCAGGTGCTGTTCTCTTTCCCACCGGGATGGTTGGAGGCAGGACTGGATGGGGGTCTCCTTGATGGTGTGCAGGGGAGCCAGTGCCAGTTCCTGGAGGGGTGGCATGGCTGGTGCATAGGGCAGGCCAGGGGCAGGCAGAAAGTTCCTCAGCCACAGTGGGAGTGGGTAGAGAGTGCACAGGGAGACAAGGTTGAAATTTCCAGATGCTGCACTCAGCTGGAGGTGAGGAGGGTCCGAATAGGCAGGACAGCAGCTTTTAGACCTGGCCCGGCATGTGCAGAGTGTGCCAGGAACAAACACGGAGTTCCTCAGCCACAGTGCCCAGCAGTCAGTCAGTGGTATTTATTGAGCGGCTACTGTGTGCCGAGTACTGTACTAAGTGCTTGGGAAAGTACAATATAACAATAAAGAGACACATTCCCTGCCCACAGAGATCTTACAGTCAAGAGGGGGAGACAGATGTTAATAAAAATAAATAAATTTCAGATATGTACATAAGTGCCAGAGGGCTGGGAGCGGGGATGAATAAAGGGAGCGAGTCACAGCGATGTAGAAAGGCTTTATCAGGTTCTTTCGACCACTCATTAATGAAGAAGGAGAGGCTGAGTTACTTGGTAGTGGCAGAGCTTTGCTATGGAAATTCATTCATTCATTCAATCGTATTTATTGAGCATTTGCTGTGTGCAGAGCACTCTACTAAGCTCTTGGAAAGTACAGTTCAGCAACAAATAGAGACAATCCCTACCCAATAATGGGCTCATAGTCTAAAAGGGGGAGACAGACAACAAAACAAAACAAGTAGACAGGCATCAATACCATCAAAATAGACAGAATCATATACACAGTGTCCGCGTTCCTATCAGAGGAAGGCCTAAGAGGGTAGTAGGAAACTTATTCTGGCAAAATCCTCTGGTAATAATAGTGATGGGAGTTTTTAGGCACTGCTAACTGCAGTACTCTGTATTAAGTCCTTGGGAAAATACCAGAGAAGCCCAAGACACATTCCCTGCCCTCAAGGAGATGCTTTATTCCCCCTTCCCTCAACCGCATGGCACTTGTTTACATATCCATAATTTATTTATTTATATTAATGCCTGTCTCCCCCTCTAGGCTGTAAGTTCCTTTTGGGCAGGGAATGTGTCTATAAAATCTGTCATATTGTACTAAAACAAGCATTTAGTACGGTGCTCTGCAAACAGTAAATATGATTGATTGATATCTTGTCTGGAGGGGGCTGTTGGGGGCAGGCGATAGAGCACTATTGATCTGAGTCCCCTCCTAGATCAATCATTCAATCAGTGGTATTTACTGAGAGCTTACTATCTGCAGATCACTGGGCTAAGTGCTTGGGAGAGTACAATATAACAGAGTTGGTAGATATGTTCTCTTCTCACCAGGACCTTACAGTCTAGAGGGGGAGACACACATAAATGCTGAAGGGCTGATGGTGAGGTGAAGAAAGGGTACAAATCCAAGCACAAGGGTGACGCAGAAGGGCAAGGGAGTAGGGGAAATGATGTATGGGCCACAGTCAGAGCCTGGAGACAGCTGGCTACAGGCCCCAGCAGTCCAATAGACTAAGGAAATAATGAAGCAAAAGGGTTCAATTTTCTGCCACCCGAATATGATTTACTCTTGCAGTATGTATTCTTTTTCTGGCTCACAAGCCCAATTTCACCGTGCACAGCGTTCTGATCTTCCATCGGTATGCACTGGAAAATCATATTAACATTAATGGAAGTTGCACCCAGGTATTGAGAGAAGAATAAAACCCAATTTGTACTTTCAGGTTTGTTACTTCTTAACTGCAATTATACTTGAAAGTCAGTGTTGCTTTAAAAACTGTCGATTTAATTTTCTCAGACTTTGAAAAAACCTTGGGTAGGGTAATTGCCTGACATAGGACTCCTAGGAGGTGAATTCAAATGAAAAGCATTTTCCAAAACACAAAGAAAAATTATTAAATGCTTGATTAGAAGATCTGTGGCACTAATGCTGCTTCATTGTGTGAACTCCTCTTAAAATTTCAATCCCCGACTTTGCCTTTCACTAACAATTGGCCAGCTACTCTTCTCAAGCAAATTCTCTCACAGAGATGCTGCAAGCAGCCCCGGTTATCAGAAGCCTCAAAACGGCCCTGCTGGGAATTCTGGGGCTCCTCCTCAGTGCTTTTCACTGTGGAGGAAGTACCACTGGAAGGATATCAGGAGGAGAGGTGGTATTTATTGGACACCCACTGGTTGCAGTGCCTTGTACCAGACACCAGGGAAGGTGCAACAGATACCCCGGAGTCCTGTCTAAAGCCATCAGTCTGGACAACCCACCCCTAGATCACACAACTTGGATCTCGGGATAGTTTCAAAGCATCCATGCCCCACCAGACCGTACTCAGAACAGAGCCAAGAGTGGACTCAAAAGAGAAGCAGCATGGCCTAGTGGATAATGCATGGGCCTGGGAGTAAGAAAGACCTGGGTTTTAATCCCGCTCTGCCACTTGTCTGCTGCATGACCTTAGGCAAGTCACTTAACTTCTCTGTGCCTCAGCTACCGCATCCGTAAAATGGGGATTAAGACCGTGAGCCCCACGTGGGACAGGGACTGTGTCCAACCTGATTTGTTTGTATCTACCCCAAGGTTTAGTGCAGTGCCTGGAAGATAGTAAACGCTTAACAAATACCACAATAATGATGATTATAATAATAATAATTACAATAATATGTCACAGCACCCTCTTTACCATCTACTACACTCTACAGCCCATATCATCTTCCTAACACATCACTCAGCTCACACCTCTCTCCTCCCCCAACACCTCCAATGGTCTCGGCCCTTCCCCTCTGGGCCAGGAATTCCCTCCACCTTTAAAATCCATCTGACCACTGCTCTTCCCCTCTTCAAAGCCCTTCTGAAATCCCATCTCCTCCAGGAGGTCTTCCTGGATCAGTTTTCTTTTCTATAGGTCATACCCTAGCAACTGGGACTTTAGCAATTATACACTCACAGCCATCAATATGGTGTATGTAGATAGGGAGGTACATACTTTGATACTATGGAACCACATACTTATTCATTTATCCATGTTTCCAGTCTCTTGGTATAACTGATTGCATCTCTCTTTTCCTTCCTAGCTGGAAATTTTTTGGGGTTTGTCTGGCTCCCTGCTTAGTCTGTGAGCTCCTTGAGAGTAAGAATCTGTTCTTCTACCACTATTGTACCCCCACAATTGCTTAGTACAGTGCTTGGCATCCGGTAGGGGCTCAAGCAGCAAGCTAGTTGTAGGCGGGGAACGTATCAACCAACTCTGTTGTCTTGTTATATTGCACTCTCCCAAGCACTGAGTAGAGGGCTCTGCACACAGTAAGTGCTCAATAAATACCATCGATCGATTGATCTATTGCTCATTCATTCATTCAATAGTATTTATTGAGCACTTACTATGTGCAGAGCACTGTACTAAGTGCTTGGAATGTACAATTCGGCAACCATGTGGCCGCAAAAATGAGCAACCAGCAC